>NW_028145484.1:2015000-2115000 GCF_977016875.1 Pavona decussata
CAACTTGCCGTTCCATTGCCCCGCACTAACTTTGTGAAAACACTTCGGTAGCTATTGTAATGCGGTACTTTGGAACAGCTTACCCTACGATTTATTGCAAGCAGAATCCCTTGACGATTTGTTTATAAACTTAACTCTGTACTTAGTTCGTATAAGGAAAAGGATTTTGTATTTTACTGTTTTACCTCGTATATGTATGTATCCTTACTTATGAATTATATTCTTTTGCTGTCAATGCTCATTAATTCAAATGTCCCTTGGTTATGCGCTTAGCGTCACTTACAAAACTAATGAAATGCTATGTACATGTCTATCAATTAAAGCTTGAAGGTATTCAGCCGTTGCAGCAACCAGCGACGAATGTGCTCCTTCACGCTTTGCAATTCTTGAACCAGGAATTGAAGGAGCTGAAGTTGAACCTAGCAACACAGAGATAAGTAATTGAATGAAGTGTTTGCTCTCCCGGAAATTCGAGGATCAGAACTAAAGAAATAAAAAATTGAAAACTACCCGAAAGTTTGGACAGGGGCGAAAAATAGAAGGAGGGGGTAGGAGGGGGGGGGGGGGTGGCGGAGGGTGAGGAGAGAGAACAAAATATAACCCCTAGATCGTCAGTTTCCCCGCTATTTATCCTCTTTCTTCGAAAAAATTATATATCTTAATCAAAGAAACAGAAATAAATAAATATTATAGTTTAACAGGAGCTCCTGCGTTTAATGATCATAATGCTAACAAAAGCGTATTAATCAAAATTAAAATAATTTGTCCACTGCCAAGCAGAAAAAATGGAAGAATTAATAAATTGCTAATTAATAAATCTAAGCAAGAGGTTACCTGGGCTTGTAAATATTGCGCCAAAGTATATCTGCGAAGTAAAGCAGGAATAAATTTTTCACTCAAACCAAACTGTCCTAAGAAAGATTAACAAAGGATAAACAGAATTAGATAAGAGTACCGTTGTTCTTTTTCCCGGGGTCTCGCTCGATTCTCAGTCCTTTGATTGGTACTGAGTCTTCCTCTTTGCCCTCGAAGCCTCCTGTCCGCCGCCACTCCGCGGTCCCCTATTTCCTGAACTGGAAAGCGGGCTGGGAAGCCCTGTCTTCGCTCATAGTCTGCCATCACGGCTGAGTACATCTTGATCACATAGCACAGTACAATAAAAATTAAGATGAGTGAAGCGACACTGATCAGGTCTGCTGTCATGGTAAACATTTTACAGTTAGCAAGACGGCGGTGACGGTGAAATTAAATTGAACAGTCTGACGGAATGTGATACTTTTGCAAACAGAACACAGTTATTCTGCGATAAAAGCTCACAGACAGACATCCAAAGATTAAACTAGATTTCTTTAGCTACAATTTAGAATTTCGTTCGATCTCCACGAAAGATGTGACCCTAGTCGGTGCTAAAGCTAAATGTCTCACCAGCCACGAAACGCTACAAATTTATTGACCTGCAGCACGCACGTGGGTGAAATTGAGCACTCACGCCAAATTAATCCTTTGTTTGAAGACAATATATGGTTCTCCCACTAAACTGGACGTATGGTTCAAAAATTGCCGACTCGTTTGACGTAACCGAGTTACAGCTGACCAATCAAACGAAGTGGTTATTTTCGTTAGTGGTCAAGTGGTAATTGGTATATTGGTACATACCCCTCACAAGCGAAGCGTCGCTTTAATACTTATCGTGTATAAATAAAGATTATTGATTGATTATTGATTGATTGGTATAAAACACAGTGTGTGTGTTGCGCGACGGCAAATTCTCTAAGTATTCCCAGTATATCGCGCACGGTAACAGACTATCTGATGTTGACATCTTAGTGTCTAGAATGAAATGACTGGCGGCTTGGACAGGCGAAAGGTCCTTATATAGCGCGGGTCCGTGTTTAACCACTCGCCGTTATTCTGCTGGTTGTCACGTCGACTTGGCGTTTGGAGAGAGCCCAAATTATGAAACGTTCCTATAAATTATGGGATAGTCCGCGGGACAGTACGAACACCGCAGACTCTATGCAACCTGTTATCTGAGCAGAGCAAATTTAGCTAAATTTACTTGCCTTTCTTTGACGAAGAGATGAGGGAAGCTTGAAACGGCACAAATAACCCCAAGCCAAATAATAATACGATAGAGATGAGTTATCATTTTATCGAATGAATGCTGAAATAAAGCTTTATTTTACATTCCGTCTATACTATATTGTTTATTCTTTTTTAGTCTGTGATCAGGCTGCCAAGAAAAGAGAAAATCCCGGGTCCCATATCGGTGGTAAACTGCAACACACTTCGCTCGCATCTTGAGAAAACATTTAGGCTTATGCCAGTACGCTCCAATGATTCCGCATTGTCATCATCAAATTCTAGAGTCGGACTGTAGCCTCTATAAACCTCAATGTACCTAAAGTCAGCAATTTGCTGGGAATCCCGGCTACTGAACACAGACCCGTGTCCTCTGTGTGAAGTTTGTTGCGCGGTTTTCGATAATTTTCATTCGCAATTTCCTGTTGGCATTCCATTTGGTGTTGCATTAATTTGTCGAATGGGCAAAGCTGGGCGCATATTTTACACCGAAAGCTACAATGCTGATGCTTTCTCTATGCGATTTTGGAATTTTTATGCCTGTTCTTTCGTTTCTCGCTCTAAGCCCAACGAACTCTTCTTGTACTTCATTTACTTTCTCCCTGCTTTGTTTTAAGCACTTGTGATCTTGATTTTTTTTTTGTTCACTTTGTTGTTTTCGTTTCTTTCCAACTCTTCACCAATATCAACTTTCAAAATGGAACTTTTATCAAATCTATTATCACTGACGTATTTGTTTCTGATGAGCCACAAGCCGGAGCAGTTTTTAGCCGGAATTCGCACGACGACTTCAAGTATCTAACCGGTAATCAGTTTACAAACTGTACTGGTGTAACGAGCTATTCTCTGAGAGATTCTGTGAACAACTTGCTATTCAATTGCCCCGCACTATAAACTTTTTGTGAAAACAGTTCGGTAGCTATTGTTGTGCGGTACTTTGGAACAGCTTACCCTACGATTTATGGGAAGCAGAATCACTTGACGATTTCCTTTATAAACTTAACTCTGTACTTAGTTTGTATAAGGTATAAGATTTTGTAATTTACTGTTTTACCTTGTATATGTATGTATCTTTACTAATGAATTACATTATATTCTTTTACTATCAATGTCCATTATTTCAAATGTCTCTTGGCTATGTGCTTAGCGTGACGAGCAAAACTATAAATGCAATGTACATGTTTGTCCATTAAAGCTTGTAGGTATTCAGCCGTTTAAACAATCCACGATGTGCAATTATCCACCTTTGCGCTTTGCAATTCTTGAACCAGGAATTGAAGCAGCTGAACTTGAACCTAGCAACACAGAGATAAGTAATTGAATGAACTCTTTGCTCTCCCGGAATTTCGAGAATCAGAACTAAAGAAGTAAAAAATTGAAAATCACCCGAAAGTCTGGACGAGGGCGAAAAATAGCAGGGTGGGAGGGGGGGGGGGGGGGTTAGGAGAGAGAGTAAAATATAATCCTTAGATCACGGTCAGTTTCAGCGCTATTTTATCCTCCTTCTTCAAAAAAAGATCTTAATCAAAGCTACAGAAATAAATAGTAACGTTTAATGATCATAATGGTAACGGAAGCTTATTAATCAAAATCAAAATAATTTGTCCACCACCAAACAGCAAAAATGATATTCAGTAAAAATCAGGAAGAATTAATAAATTGCCCAAGCAAGGGGTGACCTGGGCTTGTAAATATTGCGCCAAAGTATATCTGCGAAGCAAAGCGGGAATAAATTTTTCACTCAAACCAAACTGTCTTAAGAAAGATTACCGAAGTATAAACAGAATTAGATAAGAGTACACATATATTACAATCTCTTACTTAACAACGCCGTTCGTCTTGTTTGCGGGGTCTAGCTCGATTTTCAGTCCTTTGATCGGCTCTGAGTCTTCCTCTTTCCCATTGAAACCTTCTGAACACCGCTCCACTGACCCCCATTCCCGGGCCTGTTTCCTGAACCGGAAAGCCCTTTCTTCGTTCGTAATCTGCCATCATAGCTGAGTATATCTTGACCACACAGTACAGAACAACAAACATTATGATAAGTGAAGTTACACTTATCAACTCTGATATCATGGTAAGCAGTTTTCTCCGGCTTCCTCTAAACAGGGTCACGGCAAATATTTCGCGATCGATCAGAACGTAATTATTTCTCGCTAGAAGCCCTCAAGCTGGCAGAAAGACATCCAATGGTAATTTGGATTTCAGTAAGCTATATAAACCGGGAATAAAAGAAGAATTTCTTCCGATCCCCTCGAAAGATGTCTCCATAGGCAGTGCCAAAACCAAATGTCTCGTCAACCTACTCGACACTGCAATTTTATTGAGCTGCAGCACGTGGGTGAAATTGAGCACGAGCGCAAAATAATCCTTTGTTTGTAGTCAGGCGGTCTTGCTTGCAATTGGTTGAGCCACCTCTGGGAAAGCGCCAAACGAACTTGGTTATATATTATCCGGTCGGCCATCGCGCGTTCGGTTTATTACGTATGCTTCCAAAACTAGCCGACACGTTTTTGCGACATATCGATTACAACTGACCAATCACGATTAAGGCTGGTTTCATATGATCGCGGATCGTAGATCGCAATAAGGTCTGCGATCATATGGAAACCAGCCTTCAGATAGAACATGGTTCTATCTTCTGCGATCGTCTGCGATCGCGATCGCACGATCGCAGACGATCGCAGACCTTATTGCGATCTGCGATCGGCGATCATATGGAAACCAGCCTTTAGAGGTCTCTGCTGTGTTGCGTCAAATAAGGACATGCGAACATGGCATAAACAAAACGAGCGTGACCTATATGGCGTTATATTCCCACTAAAATTCGACTTTCGCTTTCTCTGGGAAAGCCCCAAACGGACTCGGTTATACTGTATATCATTCGGTCGCCCATCGCGCATTCGGTTTATTACGTATGGTTCCAAAATTAGCCGTCACGTTTTTGCGTCATATGGATTACAACTGACCAATCACGGGAAGAGTTCTCTGCTGTGTTGCTATGGCAGCGCCAAATAAGGACATGCGAACAAAGGTCCAGACGAGACTAGACGGGTTACCATCGGAAATTCCCCTTGGAAAATCAACGCATTTACAGGAGTACTTCTGAAATTATGGGCTTCTGGTCAAAGTGATGCATTTTTATTACTCGTTTTGGGATTTACTGCTGATGTTCATACATTTTGTATGTCATCCATCTTCTGTTAAGACAAGCTAAATCATTTCGTATTTATGCCGAAAATTTCCATCCGGGTGGTTTGTGTAAATGGTAAGCACCCCTGGTCTATTCTGTGTTCGAAATATTATTCTGTATATTCTGTGTTCGAAATATTATTCTGTCTATTCCGTGTTCGAAATATTATTCTGTATATTCTGTGTTCGAAATATTATTGTCTATTCTGTGTTCGAAATATTATTCATTCTGTGTTCGAAACATTATTCTGTATATTCTGTGTTCGAAATATTATTCTGTATATTCTGTGTTCGAAATATTATTTATTCTGTGTTCGAAATATTATTTTGTCTAGTCTGTGTTCGAAATATTATTCTGCCTATTCTGTGTTCGAAATATTATTGTCTATTCTGTGTTCGAAATATTATTCTGTATATTCTGTGTTCGAAATATTATTCTGTCTATTCTGTGTTCGAAATATTATTCTGTCTATTCTGTGTTCGAAATATTATTGTCTATTCTGTGTTCGAAATATTATTGTCTATTCTGTGTTCGAAATATTATTCATTCTGTGTTCGAAATATTATTCTGTATATTCTGTGTTCGAAATATTATTTTGTCTAGTCTGTGTTCGAAATATTATTCTGTCTATTCTGTGTTCGAAATATTATTTTGTCTAGTCTGTGTTCGAAATATTATTCTGTCTATTCTGTGTTCGAAATATTATTCTGTATATTCTGTGTTCGAAATATTATTCTGTCTATTCTGTCTTCGAAAGACGCCAGACTTTGAATATTTATCGCTCGATTTGATTCTGTCCACCCCAGGCGAATTCAATCTTGGACAATAGGAAAATGTTTACGACGCTTTTTTTCGGTTTCAACATAGCATCAGCTCATTGTCTTTGGCACTGAAACAAAACGTGCGTGACCTATATGGCGTTATATTCCCACTAAAATTCGACTTACGCTTTTCGATATTCAGTTCACATTTTAACTTAATGCTCGGAAAGACTGGTCGTGCGTGACGTAGGCTGACTGTACTGAAGAGACCAACAGGATTATCGCTTTAGCTCGAAACTTGATCGATATTTGTGATGGGCCAAAATTTAGTTATTTTGGTCAACACTTTCATTTTTAATCGGAGTTGCTCGAAAAAAAATTTAAAATCTTATCAGCGGGCAGTAGACAAGTTGACCAGATTGTTAAATTGAAACCACAGACGAAACGGAGCTGCAAAACGAAATACGCTCACAAAACGCGACCATTAATCAATAATGACAGTGAAAAAATTCGGTTACACTAATGTAGGAAATGTCTCAGTAGATTGTCATTAGTAATGGCTAGTCGATAGTGATATGTATGGCCTTGCTTGACTATCAGTCAATAGACGAGTGTCCGCGCGGCGTGTCGTTCGGGTAATGCCCGATATATCGATCTCTTGTCCGTCGAGGGTCGATCGAGTACCGATGTTCATGTTCATGTTCATTGACTGAATGTATATGTGGATAGGATCAGTGGGCTACAGTCAACTCCCGTTCGACTACCGACTGATTCTAAGGAATACTCGACAGTTCAAGTAGTGGAAATTTGAGAATTCACCGCCACGAATTTACGATTCGTGGACACCTTGTAGTTTTAACTCAGTAGAAACAAAACCGCGAAGAGCAGGAGGACATCCAACCTCGTTCCCAGGGTCTCTCCTCTTTATGTTCCCATTTATTTGTCACACTTGCAGAAAGCCACATGCATATTGATTTAAAAATTTTTTACATTGTCACCCTCACGGGTACCTAAGTAATAAGTTTAAAAACTGTACTGATGGAACAAGTTATTATCTGAGAGATTCTGTGAACAACTTGCTGTTCCATTGCCCCGCACTAACTTTTTGTGAAAACCGTTTCAGCTATAGTCGTGCGGTACTTTTGAATAGCTTACCCTACGATTTATGGCAAGCAGAATCACTTGACGATTTGTTTATAAATTTAACTCTGTACTTAGTTCGTATAAGGTATAGGATTTTGTATTTTTCTGTTTTACCTTGTATATGTATGTATCCTTACAGTAATGAATTATGTTCTTTTACTATCAATTATGCTGATTAATTGAAATGTCTCTTGGCTATGCGCTTAGCGTCACTTACAAAACTATAAATTCTATGTACATGTCTGTCAATTAAAGCTTGTAGGTAATCAACCGTTGCAACAATCAGCGACGAATGTGCTCCTTCACGCTTTGCAATTCTCGAACCAGGAATTGAAGCAGCTGAACTTGAACCTAGCAACACAGAGATAAGTATTTGAATGAACTGTTTGCTCTGCCGGAAATCCGAGGATAAAAAAAATCGAAACCACGCGAAAGTCTGGACCACGGCGAAAAATAGTAGGAGGGGGGGGGGGGGGGGTGAGAAGACAGATGGTCAGTTTCCCCGCTATTTCGATAAGTGGAGCGTAGCAACATTGTACGTTAATTTTAAACAGCCATCAACCAAATTCTATAGCGTGACTCACAAGCAAAATGCCGGACAGAATTTGAAAACCACAAGTGATGAACTTCAAACAGTTCCCAAGGGGCAGTTCCTCTGAACGGGGCGAAGATTTCATGAGCGAAATCGAGACTAAGCGGGCGAGTAACTTAGCTTGTCCCGATTTCGCTCATGAATCTTCGCCCCGTCCGACTATCTGCCCCTGGGTCTCCGAGGATGGCACCAAAAGCCTATTTTGTTTATTAGTTTTCACGTCAGTGGGGTGTTTTTAAAAATTATGGGGTGTTGCTCTCCCCTGCTATTGTCCTTCCTCTATTGTTTTTGCTCTCGATTCAAATTTTTGCATGTGCAGCAAAAGCACAAGGCTTAGGGGAACGCTTGCTACACAAGCTGCATACAGAGCCTTGCTTGTATCCTTCTTTTGGAAAAAAATTCTATATTAACTAAAGCAACATAAATAAATAGTAACGTACAATGATACTAATACTAACAAAAGCTTATTAATCAAAATCAGAGTAATTTCTCCACCGCCAGACAGCAAAAGTGGAAGGTTTTCTTATAAAGCAAGAGGGACCTGAGAAAAAAGCCGGAATACATTTTTCGCCCAAACCAAACTGTCGTGAAAAAGATTACCAAAGTATAAACAGGATTAGATAAGAGTGCACATAACTTACAATGTCTTACTTTTTTAACAACGCCGTTCATCATGTTCCTGGGGTATCAGTCGACGTCCACTCCTTTGATTGGTACCGAGTCTGCCTCTTTGTCCTCGAAGCCTCCTGTCGGCCGCCGCTCCACGGCCTGCTCTTTCCTGACCCTCCATCTCAGGACCCTGAACTGGGAAGCCCTGTCTTCGTTCATAGTCGACTGCCATCATAGCTGAGTACATCTTGACCACACAGCACAGTACAATAAACATTAAGATGAGTGAAGCGACACTGATCAACTCGGCTGTCACGGTAAACATTTTTCTCTCTTCCTCTTTACCGTTAGCTAGGCGGCGGTGGCGGTGAAATTGAACAGTGTGAGTATTCAGATGGGAATTATTCCTCGCTTAAAAGCTCGCAATAACAATTTGGAAATCTTTTGCTATAATAAAAGCGCTGATATGTTTACTTCATGGAAGGCTGAAATGCATTGAGATGCAGTTTGTCTGTCGCGGACTATTAAGTGTCTTTCAAGTTCCAAACATAGGTAGACAAGCATGTCACGCACTGGAGAGGAAGTCGTGTCTATTTTCTAGCGTTGGCTTTTGTAGAATACCGATTCGCGGGGGCGAAGAGAAAAGAATCCCAATTACTTCCGGCTGATATTAACCTTAAAAGACCCTCTTAGAATCGACCTAGAGACACTATTTTACGTTACAGAGAATATACAACTGACAAAACAAAAAATCGAAATACTCAAGAATAATTACCATCATGCATATGCAAATCTTGTCGAGAGAAATCGCGTGGTAATAATAATCATATAAAAATAATCAAACTAAGGCACAATACTCTCAATAGGCTTGAATTGGCTATTTTTAGCGGTGTTGTTCGAAATGACGTCAGACTTTGAACATTTAGTAACAAATCGACGGCAGTTTTCTGACTCTTCTCTATGGTCTATACTATACAATTAGACGGCGAGCTCGAGGTTTCTATCGGCTGATCGCCCCTCGCCAACTATCAAAGACGATAGAAACTGAGAGCGAGCCGTCTAATTGTTTTAGCATATCTTAGTGATCGATCTATGAAGCAAAAAAATCTTTTTATTTCATAAATTTTGATATATTTGTGTAATGATGCATGCTAAATTGTGCGCGCTCTGACAAACTGCCGTCTATCGATCATATAGACGGCACCTGTGTAGCCAATCAGATTGCGCGTTACCCGATAGTCGGTGAGTGAGGTATGCTAAAATAGACCATAAAATGACGTCAAAAAATGATCAAAACTCAAGTGGAACCACGAGCCGCAGGCGAGTGCTTTCACTGCCAAGTTTTGGACATTTTATGGCGTCATTTTATGGTCTATAATAGTATAGACCATAGAAAACTGCCGTCGATTTGTTTTTTGCAATAACATGGAAAAAGTACGAGCGGAATTGGCTATTTTTTTCGTTAAGAAAGAAAGCGCGCGCGTTACATGACGTCATTTTTATTGTCTGTACTCTTATAGACAATAGCTACGACTCGAGCCAATCAGCGCGCAGGAATTTGGACAGTTATTGTAAAATTATTGGTCGATTTGATTCTGTCCACCCATTCAATCTTGAACAATAAGAAAACGTTTGGGGCGTTTTCAACAGAGCATCAGCTCCTTGCCGTTGGCATAGTACCCTTGAGAGGATCGAAGAAAAAGACCCAATTAAGGGATCTTGTACGTCGCAGGCACTTGCCTACCCTGCGAGCAGAGGCCTTCTGCTCGCAGGGTAGCACTTACCAGCATACTTGAAAATTCAAGAAAACAATACGGGCGTGACCCACAGGTCAGCTGTGATTTGAGTACCAAAATTAACTTACAGTCAATCTACATCACCCGTGAGCGGTATTTTGGAAATTGGTCGGACGGAGTTTTGAATTGAGTACTAACTTACAGTCAATCTACATCACGTGTGACCGGGTAATTTGAAACTTGCCGAACGGAGTTTTGAATTGACATGTCAGTGAAGATTTCAGAGCTCTCGCAGAAATTTCCTTAGTTTATTGGCAGTATAAAGCTTTGAATTTTTCTTAACATTACAGCATTTAAGTATTTCAAAAGTAGCCTGTGGACAGGCTCCTAAGTGGGGTATGGGGCGAAAAGAATAATCGGCGGGCCGGGCGAGCGGAGCACGGTATGGGAGCGAGAAAGAAAGGGAGCCTGTGGTCATTACATGTTTGGTATCACGCTCTAATTGGTAAGATAGGTGATTGTTGACCGACTGGTTTCGACAAGAGTGCCAACTTCCAGTTGCTTCCCTGGATGTTAAAAAATGTGGAACTTTGAATGCTCTACGGTTGTAATTGTCCCTCCCTTCGATTAGTAACCTTGGGGTTGGACTTCAAAACCCGACCGCCACCAACGTAATCTCTCTAGGCGCTTGCTAAGCACGATACGCCATATTGCTTTGTCCTTACTTTATTATGCTTGTGAAGGTTTGATGTCTAAAAGTATGCAGGAGTTTGCAACTCGAGTTTGTCAACTTTTGCCTCAAAGTGGAGTAAACAGGTTTAAGCAATTTTGTGAAAAGCCTAGGAGCAGATGCAAGACCGTTGGGAAGGCAGGTAAACTGAAATAATTCCCCCTTCCAAGAGAATTTTAAATATTTTTGGTAGTTCTCATCAACTGGGACAGAATAATAGACATCTTGTAAATCTACGGATGCCATATAACACCCAGGTGTCATAAGACAAACTGCTGAGGTCAAGCTTTCCATTTTGAAATGATGGTTACTAATATATTGATTCAGGTTCTTCAAATTGAGGTTGACTCTATACCCTCCCGTCTTCTTTTGACGAAGAAAAATTGTGGAGATGAATTCTCCTTGACAGTGTTGGGATTTAACAATCACCCCACAGACCCGTGTACTCCGTGCGAAGTTTGTATCGCGGTTTTCGGATCATTTTCATTCGCAATTTCCTGTTGGCATTCCATTTGGTGCTGCATTAATTTATCAGATGGGCAAAGCTCGCCGCATATTTCACACGGTAAAGCTACAATGCTGATGCTTTCTCTATGCGATTTTGGAAGTCTTGTGCCTGTTCTTTCGTTCCTCGCTCGAAGCCCAACGAACTCTTCTTGTACTTCATTTACTCTCCTCCTGCTTTGTTGATCTTGATTTTGTTTACTCGCTTTGTTCTTTCCGTTTCTTCCCAACGCATCACCAATATCAACATCCCAAATGGAACTTTTATCAAATCTATTATCGTTGAAACATTTTTTCTGGTGCGCTGCAAGCTTATTGCCCGGAAAAAGTTTGTAGCAAAACTCGCACGGCAGCGAAGGGTTCTCTTTCTTGCAAGCCTCAAGATGTTGAACAAAACCCCTAACCATCACACAACTGCCACACTTCTTGCAAACCTCGGTTTTCGATCCGTGATACTTTTCATGTTCGTTCGTAACTACTTCGGGCAGGTCAGGTTCGCAGGAGTCATGAAAATTTTCAAATCGTTCTTTCTGTTTTTTCATCGACCTTGCTTGACCGCAATGAGCTCCAGTTGTAGTAGCGACGTTTCTTCCGGCGCAACGAACTTCATGTATTCCATAGTTGTTATAAGGAACCCTTCTGTAACAGTATCGGCAAAGCCGGAGTTCTGTAGAAGACATTTCAAATTGTTTCTTTCGAATGCATTCCTAGATACTGTCAAAGAATCGTTTTTACACACGCATCTTCAGCAAACGATGCTGTGAATTGATGGATTACAAGAGGTCAGTATTGAGAGTATCAGAGTCGACGTCAATTTCGATACCGGCTTTTAAAAGATACCGAGGATGAATATAGATAATTTTGCAAATACTTATATTGTTGCTTTATTTTCGAAGACGAGTTTTCACAATAGAATAAGGCTTTTTTTGTTTAGTTTGATTATCTTTAGCGATAACACAAACTTTCCCTGTAGTTCTATCACTGATTTCTTTGTTGTAAAACTGTGGGCAATACGAAAACGCGAAGTTGCCAAGTTAGGTTGCTACGTTTCCTGCCAAACGATTTGAACTGAACAGAAGGCATTCGTAAGGACAGAGCCTTGGTTCATTTTGATGCCCGCAGATTGAAAAAAGTCATCCACTGACGTATAGTTGAAAAAAACGATGCAATTTATTTCGCACAACAAAATTAAATAACTATATACAATTTATTGAAATGGCTCATAACTGTCAGTGGAATGTAATATAACTTTGAGTAAGATAAGTGTTTATAGATGATGCATTACTTCAAGGCGACGAAATCGACAGGATCATCCCGCTCGTTTCGAGCGAGCGAGCGACTGGGGACGAGGCAGGGATCATCCAATCTCTCTATATTCCATAGCAGGGCATTTGTGTAGTACGTCAATGTTACTATGAGGATATGCCACACTGCCCACAATCCTCTGACAGCGGCCGCGGTGCAGCCTCGTTCAGAGGGGCGAGATTGGCCGCGGTGGTTTTCGCCTTGACTTTCAAGACGGTTTTCCGATAGCAAAAGTTCGATTATGATTTGGTAATGAAAAATCTAAGTTAACAAATCAATCTTTCGGCATTTTTTTTAAACTATATTTTTTAAACACCCCCTTTGAACTCCAATTTTCCGGGTGCCAACGTATGCCAGGATGTTCGTCAGCCATCCCAGAAAGTCCAGAAATAGCCTCAGAAGAGTTAACCCTTTAACCCCTAATATCAAAGAACAAATTCTCCTATCTTCTCCCCATACGTTTCTTACAAAAGTACTGGGGAGAAGTTCTTTAAATATCAAGAAAATTCAACTTAGGTGGTCATATCCTTAATTCTCATTACCTTAGGGGTTGAATTAACACTGATATTACATGGAGAAATTTGATGCTGATCACTGTCACGGCTTAATGGGTTTAAGGAATATAAAGATGTCTGAGAACAATTATCTTGCAAATTCTGAAAAAAAAATGGTGGTTATCGTATATTCTGTCGTTTTCTGATAGCACGGTTTTCAGTTGTTGCTGACTGAAAATAATTTAGTCAATTGCGTGGAATAAAATTCAAAGAATTAAATCTGCACTCTGTTAATCTTTTAGGCCAGCGATGATTATATATCAATTTTTTGGGATCAACACCACACAGACTATTTGCTTGTTAATTCTCAACCTATTAGCCTAATGCTTTGTTGACAAAGACCAATAACCTTATTAAAACAAAAACAAAACAGAAAACAGTATTGAAAAAAGAAGATATCGATTAATCTAGAAATAGAATCGCAGGTAAACTTCAAGGAAACCCTGACCTCAAATAAGTCCAGTAACTTTTAAATTCAGTAGTTAGTGATTTCGATCGTCGTGTCATAACATAGAAAACACACTCTGATTTGAGTCGCTCAGGCTTCTTTCCAGTCTTGGTTTTTTAGATGCTGGTTGTTCTATGACAGAATTAGTACGCTGCATTTTCTGAAAGAAAAAAAAATACTAAGTGAGACATTAATTTTCAGTTAAAATAAAATACGGGAACAGACAGAGAACAGTGAGAATTCTCACGGGAATCTTTGTTATCAAGCTGCCCTATGATCGTTACAAACTAAACAAAGAGCTTTTACTTGTTACATTACCGAGACCCACATCATCACTTTCTGCTGATCACCGAGGACGGTCTTGCCATAACTTATAATTAAAAATTAAAACTTTCTTTACGTCACGTATTTAGCGTGGAGCAATCTGGAACTGATGGGGACGCTGTCCTGATCGAACTGAAAATAACTTGGAAATGTTGGTTTTTGAGGAGAGGAAAAACGCACCTCGAAAAAACTCCTCGATCTTAATTAAGCCCGGTTTATTAGCCTACGTGTAGCCGTACCCACCCCCCGGGTGGGTACGGCTACACGTAGGCTACCGGTTTATGTACATACGGCGAACTCCGAACTGTAAACTGCTGGTCGACGTTTGCGGTTTAAGAGGAAACCCTCAATCTAAGGCCTGTTCCAAACGTCGTGCTACTGCCGTGCCGAGCTTAAATTAATTTGACCCGGCAGTGGCACGGCAGTGGTTTCAAACGTCGAATTTAGTTCAGTCGCGCCAAATTCTAAAATATAGGAATGGGCAGGACAAGCAAATTAACCCAAAAATACATTAAAATAATTTATGAATTCAGTTCGGCACGGAAATCGCACGCCGTTTGAAACCAAGTCGCCCTACTGCCGTGCGGCACGACAGGGCCGGCCGCAATTAAATGCTTGAATTTAGTTCGGCACGGCAGTGGCGCGACGTTTGGAACAGGCCTTGAGGTCCCTAATAATGGCGAGGAGATCTCAAAAACGATCGGGCTTATATAAAGAGGTCACCTCGAAAACAATAAATTTTGCACATTGCAAGAAGTGGATAAAACCCTAACGACAGCCCCGATAATTACCTTCGCATTTATAGTGTTCTTGCCCGATGGTGAAACGGTCTGGAAGACAAACCCTCTTGTTGTAGCTGACGCATTAGGTGTGTTGGATGTGAGAGAAGACAGACGAGACAGAGTAGTCTTATTGTGCTTTAGAAACGATCCTTTGAAAGACTGAAAAAGAAGAAAACCATGTGTATATAGGTGTTCTGATTTCAAGATAACAGTTAAGGTTAGTGAGGAGGGTACATTGTCTACATTGGTAGATTGTTCACTTAAGTTAAGGGGCATTTAAACGGTTTCAACATTTGCTCAACATTCGTTCAGCAAAAGTTGAACGAATCTTGGGCAAATGTTGGATGAACAGAGTGTTCAAACGGTTTCAACGCCATTCAACAGTTTTCAAGAACAAAGAAAATGTTGAATCGAGGTTGAATGAAAGTTTAAACCAATTTAAATTTGATTCAACAAGCCTTCAACATTTTTTACGCTTTCAATAATGTCGAACGACCTGTTCAAACGCCCCCGACATTTTGACAGGTTCAACAACTGTGTTGAACGCATGTTGAAGCAAATGTTGAAACCATTTAAGCAGGCCTTTCCATGTAACTATGGGTCACTGCCACAGAAACAGGTTCACGAAGAATTAAAACAAACAATTCATGACTCACCGGAAAACAATCTGGATTATGCTTCTTACTTTCTACTGCACGCGTTATTCAACAGCGCCTTAACTAATCAGCCGGAGTGCTGTATAGTTCGACAACAAATTAAAACTAGCAAAATGGTTTTTCAAACAAGGTATAATTTCAGTGCTGCGTACTGAAATTACTTGATAAAGTTTTGACAACTTTTTGATTGTTTTTACAACTGTTGTAAATCTTTGTCCTAGACGGCCTTCGACTCAGTTGCATGTACATGTATTAAAGTGTATTACTAACGTACTCAAACCTTGGTGGCAGAGCCATTATTATGCTAGCTGACAAGAGGTTTACAAGGCTCTTACTGGGTCATGAATCGCGATACTGTCAATGACATTATTTTGTGCAAATAAACCACTTGGTCTACTAATACAGAAGTAAAATAGTTGTGCCATAGTAAACTTACTGTCTTTTTCTTCAACACTGGTGTTACACTGCTGTTAGGAACTATCATTGCTTGAGGCTTGCTTGGAGCTAAAGGAGAGATAAGGACTGAATTTGAAGAACTGTACAAAAACATGTAGCAGAATAAAAAATGAGGGGGAAAATGAAAGGAAGGAATGTGACAAATGAAAAAGGGGAATAGGACCTAATAAATTAACTTTGAGAACAGATCAGGAGCTAGGCATCTAGAGTGTTTATTATTCACAAAAACTACCCAGATAGAAAAAATTATTTTAGACATAAAAGTATGATTATTTAGTTTATAAAAAGCATCCGAGCATCCGAACTAGTAATCGGAAGGTCTTAGGTTCGACTCCTGATAGGAGCACTCGGATTTTTTTTCCGAGTATGCCTGTGTCATTTACTGATTAAATACGTCATTCTTATTTTAGTTTACCTCAATGGAAGCTGGACAGCCTACAAAATATACCCGCATCAACTGGGAGCCCCCAAATTACAGTAAAACTGTATTATTTCAACTGGTAGGTTGTAGTTTCAGAAGCATTCTAAATGGTAAGTATGTCGCAAACAATTTGATTTTCTAACTGGATATGCCAGATTTTCTGTGTAAATGGTAAGATGCTCTGGTAACAGGCACGTTGTGCAAGTGGAAGAGAAAAAGTGGAGAACCTCTGAAAGACCTTCCGTTTGATCAACGTGTTCCAGTTGCATTTCAACTGGTTGAACTGAAAATTTTGGATGAATGAAAAGCGCCCCAGGGGTGTGGCAAATGTTAAAACGACAAGGGACTAAAGAAAAGGTAGAAAGGAAGAAGGCAAAAGGAATTGGCAAGTGCTGAGACGATGCGAACAAAACCCAGGGTTTGATTTGACCATCAATTAAAGTGGGAAAGGCAAGCTGTCCAGATTTCAAAGTGACTAAAATACAACAGGCAAATACACTTTCGTAAATTTATAACAAATTGGGTACTTTCGTTGTGGAGTCAGCTTCTTGATAATAATAACTTACACAACTTCGAAAGGGGTTTTTGGATGGGCTTATAAACGGAGGGGCTTACATGTATATCTGAGGCGGTTTATAACTGGAATCAAAGAACCGTTTTGAAACACGCTATAGCATTGTTGGTCGAAATACGTTTTTCATTTACTGGTTCTTAATTAAGCTTAAAACTAACAACACAAACGAAACTAGAGGGGCTTATATCCGGGGGAGCTTATGATGGTATGTATATTTTGGTTTACAGGTAGATGGGCCTATAACCGAGAGTGCTTATAAAAGGAAGTCTCATAAGCGGCAGTGTACGGTACAGTGTGTACATGTAGTTTACCACAAGGAGGAAGTTGGGGGCATTTTGGGGTACAGTAAGTAAGCGGGTAACAGTAGTCTTTATGCAGTCAGAGCATCCATCAGGAGCTGGGGTAGTTGTGCCAGCCTCTGGTGTTTTCTTGGGACACCTGACCTCCAATTGCAAAGAAGGGTGTTAATAAGGTGTTTACCTTCCGAAAGCTGGCTGCTTGTATCTTTAATTTTGCTGAGGATATCTTGGCTACTTTCATCAATATCTAGTGCGCTACTCTTTTGCTTGCTCTGTTGAAAAGAAAACAAGCTGTATCAATCCACTGGCAACAAAACTCCCAATTTCATAAGTAGGGTTTAATAAATATTTCGTTAATTTACATGCTTGCAATAAAGTGGTCACAGGACGTTTATTGTATTCCCTGTTACAAAAAAAAAAAAAACAATATTTGAAAATAATAAATGTAATGATTTTTTTTTATTTAAAGAGCACAAGCAGTCCTCACCTAAAAAGAAAGATCCATACTAATCATGCAACCAATCAGATGTATGGATTTAATTCATCTGAACAGCATCAAGAATAGAAAATAATTATTATTAGAGTTATTACTGGAGCTGGAGCACTAAGTCAAGTGTTTTGCCTAACATGTTTTGGTTGGTATTTTACAGTAGCTCATCAATAGGGATGCTCTCTAGAGCTATATCATAAAGATCTGCACCAAGAACTACTGCTGTCAGGGCAGCTCAAAGCCAAGCTACATCTCACAGCAGTCTGAATATAACCTCACAAGTGAACCATTCCATACCATTTCTTCTCTTAGGAACGCTTCTCTTTCATATCTTTCTTTCCGTCGCTGAATTTCTTCTTCAGTGCTGAGTTCGGTAGCTATTCCATCTTCTTCACCCCACATCTCCTTGTTACCAAACAGACTAAGCTGTGAATTCTCATCAATACCACGCCATCGAAAATGTCTTGTTCGACCCTGTCCATCTGTGTACAAGTCACCATCGGGAAGAAACATTTCTTTGACAGCTCGCAGATCAGCATTGTCCTGGTCGTGAATTGATTTCCTTGTCAATAAATAGAAATTTACAGTCAGTAATTAAAAAAAAGCATAAGGTTCTAACATACTTTTTACAAGTCTTGGTGAAACAAATAACTATAACCAAACTTCTACTTATCCCTTGTCAATTATAAAGTCCCTCATTTGTATGTCAGGAAGGAAAGGAAAGGAAGCCCAAAGATTTCTCATTACTGTATTTGACTTTTTTGAGATTTTTTACCAAACACCAGGCTAAAACTATGGGTCGAAACCCCAATAGGTGATTTCTGTCCATTTTAGAAATGAACTTTGCATGTTTTGACACCTTAACTTTTAAGAGTAGGATGGTAAAGACTTGTAAAACAAGTGTCCACAGCTGACCGAAACTGTTCTCCCACTGTTAACATGTACAACCTGAGGCAGCAGGCCAATTTCCAAATTAGGTTAATCTCTTTTTGAAGGCGAGTCCTGGTGCAAAGCTTTGGAAATTACTTTTATTAATACCAGTATTTGAATATGAATGAAAACTCATTTTCATAAGACAGACTTTGCACTAGGCCTTTAAAAAATCTGATAAAGTGACTTCGAGCAACTTGGAAATTTCTTTCTGTAAAGATTGATGTTTCTTAAACACTTACATGTGAACTTTGTTGATTTGTTTCTGTAGTTCTTCATCAGAAGGGAGCTCTTCTCCACCCGAATCGTCCTCCAATACATCATCATCAGTAGCAATGTCTTCATCTTCATCAGAGCCTATGTCACTTCCTGACAGCTCTGCTTCCTCCTCCAAGAAGTTTCTTTTATCAAAAATGCTACAAGAAAAAAGTTTATCATTTAAGCCCCAATAATTATCAGCATCAAATTTCTCCTTGTAATTTCAATCCTAAATCAATCAGAAAGGTTGGGAGAGTTAACAATGAGATCATGCACACTCTGAATCAATTTAAATCTCTGCTCTCCTCATACTACAAAGATGCACTTATTTCGCACTTCGATATTGAGGACCCTAGAACCTGGAAATCTGTCTGTTTAAAATGTAATATGCCACGCAACCTTTTAGAACCTATTTTGTGTTGTTATTAGTTTACTATATTTTACTAACTTATTCGAGTGTTTTAGAACTTTGTAAATCTTGGGCCCACAGTAATTGGCGCTAGCTGTTGTGGTCACCCTGCCTTAACCCAGTAATCGTTTATTTTCTGTTTCACGTTGTTGTGTTCTGTTTGTAGTTTTAAGTTTGAAGGCGAAGTCAAATAAATAAATAAATAAAACGGTTCAGTTTTGTTAACAATAACCCTACTAGTGCATACACATGTAGAAACTAGAATCATTCATCTTTGGCTGCGAATAGCTAGGATGGAAATGGATTGCAACTTGAAAAAAATTGGCCAATTTTTTCAAGTTCCTTCTGAGTATTTTGCAAAAAATGGCTTAAAACTGATTAAAGTTTATTTTTCCCAAGAGAAATCATTTCATATTTTCCTTTCAGTGCTCTACATGTATGAGTAGTTTCATCTTAGAAAATGCGTTTTTAGATAAAATAATAATTATTTGAGCTGTTTTGGCCAACATATACTACAAAATCGTTGTGACAGTGCCCCTTTATATAATATCAAAGTAATCATGAAGGATAAAAAGAAAATACCGGTAGAGAGTTTACTTTTCACTGAGTGATTCTTTTGAGATCTCTTTACATATTGAAATGTTATGCAAGGTATAATTATTGTTCCTTCTTTGGAATGTAACATGCTTCCTTGAAAATCAGCTTCCATCATAGCTCACAATAAAGACAGTGTTACTTCCTCACATAACATTTACAATTAATCATCGTCAGTAATAAGTTGAGGTACCTTTTCTTTGCCTCATATTTCTTGCCAAATTTCCTTTTTAATATCATTTCCTCAGGATCACTTGCATCCCCTTCCTCACTCTTTGTGTCTGCCATATTTTCCTCCTTCTCTTCCTCACTCCTGTCCTCCTGTTCCTCTAACTCCACATCACTTCCATCTTTCTCTCCACCATCTACCTCATCATCTTCACCCTCATTTTCATCATCAGTAAATTTACCAGTGCATAGACCCAGCAGCTCATCCATGTTGTGTTGTTTGCTCCGTGTGTCAAACAGTTCACCTTTCTGGTATTTCTCTGTTTTATCCAGGGGTTTAGCGCTCTTGGAAGCTTTACTGTCTTCACTGTCGCTGAATCTCCCTGAGCACAATCCAAGCAACTCTTTTATTTCTGGCTGAGTGTTACTGTTCTTGTCATCATCAAAGAGTTGGTTAGTTTTGGATTTACTCTTTTTGCTTGAGTTAATGAAACTAAAAAAAAAAGACAAAATCAATTCAGTCTAGAACTGGTCTTTGGGATCTGATAGTCCACCTTAAAGTGTATATAACAGAATTTTTTTTTATTTGCTAATGATCAAACCTTCATGTTGTCCTCGAATGAAATTTGAAACCAAAACTTCCTTATCAATTTTTGTCCCCGCCAATAAATGCTCCATAAATTATCTCAGTCTACTAAAATCTGAATTAGCGAGACTTAATGAGACAGAAAATATTGACTGCAGTCTACATTGGCATGCATACAGGCGAATAAGAAAATGAACTTTAAAAATTGGCAGACAAACCCCTGAGTGTTCAATATTTGTGTAAACTGTGTGTCCTCATCAAGAGAAAAGTGAAAATCACTGGATAAAGCCTCGGTTCGATTTCCATCCCGTTTAAAGTTTTCTTCTGTATTTCTACCACTTTCATCGTCGAACAAATCCTACAGGAGACAGACAAGCAAACATTACTGCCTGGTCTTAAACAATCTCTTGCATTTATATCCATGTATCCATGCACACATGCACAGCTGACTTCTTAAAATTAATATTAAATAAAAATTGCTTTCAGACTATACTATGTATCACATAAACAATTACTTCATAAAATAATATAATTATTAAATAAATACAGTTTTTAAAATTTACTCATTGTCAGTTGTATTTCCTCAAAATATTAGGGCCAGTTATTTAAAGTGCTACTATGACGAAATTCGTGTCTTTCTAATCTGAGCCATTTTAAAACATAAACAAGTAGTCTGTACTTGAAGAAGAATGCTGTTTACTATTTTCAAATATCTCTTTTTGTTTCTGAGATATTCAAGTTTTTAAAATATTCAAATAAGCCAAGTGATGACGTCACAAACTCAACAGAATTTTGGTGAAATATTATGAAAAAAGATATCTCAGCCAATTTGTATCAGAAATGCTTGATTCTTTGCAGTAACATTGTTCTAGGTGTGCTCCATAATGTGAGCTTATCGGTTTTGTTACCATGGCAACATATTGGGTTCCAGTCCTCCCTGATACTTAAGGCTTTGCTGGCCATCTTTGGCATTCTATTTTGATATTTGCCAATGGTGCCTCATCTGCATGATCCAGCAAGCGTATAAATATGTTAGGTCGAGTTCGTGGCCTTGTTAAATGTTTTTCAAGCTGAAAATCACTAAAATATTGAAATTAGGTTGGAGGGGACTGGGAAAGAGTGAGTTGCCATGGGAACCGAATTTTTATAGCCGTAGGTGTATTGCCTTTAGAACTATTAGCCTGCCAGGTTTCAATGGTCTCTGTTGTAAATTGCCTGAGATAGCTCTATTTATAATATTTGACCAAAATTCGGTTGAGTTTGTGACGTCATCAGTCATCTCATTTACATATTTTACACATTTTTCAAACGTGAATATCTCCGGAACCAATACAGATATTAAGAAACGGTAAACGGCGTTTTCAATCTTTCCTAGAATTCTATGTGATAAACCTTAAAATTCAAGAGGTAAAAATTTGATCATAGTAGCACTTTAAACAGAGTCTAACTTAGGTCATGGCTTAAGACAATCAGTGGGCCTCCAAATCTGTTTACAAGTGATTTGTTTTAAGTAGATAAATAGGTTTTTACTCTGGCATGCAAGCCTTCTTGTTACTGTGGGCTGTAGGTAATGTTTAGATATGACTGTTGGCAAAATTAAAAATGGCTTAGAACGTGGTTTTGTTAAACACCGTATAAACATCTTTTAATAACTGACCCTTAGTGTTTCAGATCTGTAAGCTAAGATGGATCGAGAGAAGGGTATTACCTGGCCTCAGGCAGTACAGTATATCCAATTGCCTGGCACCATGCAGAAAATAATTGTATGACTATTATTTTTGTAGTAAGAAAAAAATTATACCTGAGAATCCTCAATAGGAAGAGTAAGTTGAGATAATTTACCAGGCTGAAAAAAAAAAAAACAAATAAGTTAAAAAGAGTAAAAACTTTGTTAACAGGAGAATTTGGTTGCGGGGTTTGGGTTTCAGTGTTCGCTCAGCTGGCAACAAAGCCCTGATCAATCCTAGTTTTGATTGTTGAATCAAGGTACATGTACCTGCTATTTAAATAGGTATCCATAACACTTGTTAATCGAGTATAAACAAAATCAAATATTCAAAAAGGCAGACAGAGAAGCTGATTTACTTGACACTTTAGCCATTCTGGTGTTTGGTGCTGACTAGAGTTCTAAGTATTAGGTCTATTAGGTGGTTTCGCCCGCTGCTATGAAAATGAAACAGCAGGTGATTACAATGTTTTATGGTATAGGTAAAGGATGGGAGGCTTAAGTAAAGCAACAGGGATGTAGGGTGAGGCGAGGTGGGTTATTTGCCGATTAAAAAACCTCTCTGGCTTTCTTGTTTAATGAACTGGCTGTTTGGAAATTTTAGCACATTAAACAAAGCCCTTATGTTACAACTTACAGTACTACATGAAGGAGAAAATAAAAATGAAGGCAGGTGTCTTCGCATACCTTCTTTGTTGACTGTGCATCTCCATCTGTCGTCACACCAATTAGATTCCTCAGCTTTGAGAATGATGAGAAAAGCTCTGGGGTTTTCTTACCAGAATGCACTTCCTCATTCTCCTGGGCATTGTTTTCACCTTGTGCTGGAGGAATCCTGCTGCTGTCACTGCTCGCCTCAAGGCTGTTGGCACTTTCACCAAACTCTGAACCTAGCGCATCTCCAAAGCTTGACTGGCTAGACTCTTGCGAAACCTCAGAAATGTTCATCAAAGATTTAACAACTTTAGAACTAACTTTGGTCTTGAGTTTTGATGATACTGGCGAGCTTGGAAAGTTGAAATTTGACTCCTCGCCATCCTCTACACTGTCAAGACGAAGAGAAAGACTTACGGCACTTTCTCCACTATCTTTTTCTGTCTTGCTGTTTTTGGGCACAGAATCATTACTGTCCCCCTTAGAGTCACATCGAGAGCGGCTGTCACAAAACAGATCCATGGTCTCGTCTTCAATGTTTAAGTTCGACTTCTTAGATTCTTTGTGCTTCTTTTTTGACTTAAGCTTAGCAGTTGGCTTTGATAATCCATCATCACTAAATACTGACTTTTCATCGCTGACGTCGCTCTCACCTCCGTCACTTATGTCACCCTCTGACCCTGAATCAATGTCATATCCATCGTTGTCATCATCATTGTTATCGCTTTCTTCAGCCTCATCCTCTACAAAGGCATTCTTCTCTTTTGGTTCTTCATCAAGGTCACTTTCACCTTCTTCTTGTTTTCTTTCATCATCTTTGTTCCATTTATCAAGTTCATAGTCAGAATCATCTAGAAACAAATTAATTAATACAGAGGATCAATTAATTGCTTTGTCAACAAACTGCTAAATATCCATTCTTGATAGGGGCAGTTATGTTGCTTTGGCATCCAGGATAACCCAGGGGTCAGTGCTGTATGACAAACCTATAGCCTCAGTAATTATGGAAAAATTAACCCAACTGCTGTCAGTCACTGACCTCATTATTCCCTAGCAATGAGACCCTTATGCACTTGAAGCACCTATCGCAGTGGCAATGGCAGTGGAGGAAAAAGATCCTCAGCTTTCCATACTATGTGAGACTAAGCAAATGTCAGGAGAATGACTCGTTCTGTGCTGAGCCCCATCCTACAAACCAGTGATCTTGGCTGGTCAGTGATGTAGGAATTCACAGTATGTAACCATGGAATCTTGGGGCAAAGGGCACACCCAAAGGAATCATGAAGGAATCCCATGCTACTTATCAAAGGCCAATACAGTGAACCAAAGTATTTTAGAATGCCTAAAATGCCCAACTACATTGTCAAGCAGGGAATGAAAAACATACAATGCCACAAGCACCTGGCAGACTTTTGCAGTACTGTAGATGCTGCTGAACATGACAACAAAGCCAATCGTGATAGCCACAGATGCCGATTGGACTAATACAATCCTCATCAAGCGATGAGGGAACTGGCGGATGAACTTAGACCTATAATTTTTGTATCAGAGAAACGTAAACACTCCTTAAACGTAACTACTCCTTGCTAAGATCTGCTTTTCCCACGTATAGTTTTAAACTTAGCAAGAATACCTTAGTTTGCATTGGTGGCCACCATCCTTAGAATCAGATCAAGTCTCTCTGACCATCAAGAGATGCACAGAATGTATGCACGCTATAGTAAAAGGAGGCACCATTACCTTCTTCTTCATCTGTCATTTCTTCTTCTTCTTCCTCTTCGCTTATTTCTTCATTGTCCAACCTTTGCTGAGATTCTTGTATTTTCCGATTTTCAGCTCTCTTTACTCTCATCTTAGCTTGTAGCTGTTCCCTTAGAATTTGAAGTCTGCTCCCTGTCGGATAGAGAAATTGCTTGATCATTTACCAAAAAAAACCTGATAGGCTGTACTCAATCTACATTGTACATTGTACATACAGTAATAATTGAATAGTGGGTTATTTATTTATTTATTTATTTGTTTTTTGCACTGTTATAATTATGTAATATTAATGGTATTTTTTTCTGTTTGTACCACACTAGAGAGAATGATCAAAATGTGGTTCATGCATGATGTACACTGTAGGAAAGACAAAACAAATTTCAGGTACTGTAAGTTTGTAAAAGCCTTTTATTCATTGCAGAATTCTTGCTCCAATAAATGTTAAACTTGAGTGTATGATAGATCTTTACTTTAACTAGTACATGTACTACTCCAATACATAGAAATCCTAACTATTTACAATTGCATGTGACTGAAAGTGAAGGAATTGGACTAGACTCTTCTGTAGGAAAATAGTTGGAAATGTTTCAGATGTTCTAACAGACAAAATGTGTACAAGTCAAACCCCTGAATTTGAATGAAAAGTTTAGGTGCAGCTTACATGTATCTGTTTTATTTATTTTTTAATTATCATATTCTAAAAACAAACAAATAGACAAAACAAAACAACAAAGTCTAGCAGCTTACCAGGTGTAGCAGCTTTCAAATTGTCATCAGATATTATTGGAGTTCCTTCTCCTGGTTTAGGTCTGGTCTCAGTGAGAATCTCGTCACTTTTACATTCTCTTGTCTCTACAGGTTTGACCGATTTTTCTCGAGGTTTTGAGGTGTGTTTCATAAACCTAAAACATTAATAAAAAATATTGACAAGGAAAGATGTTTTGATCATCACTTGTCGCTTTCTTAACTGCTAGGCCCTAACAGTGATCAGCATCAAATTTCTAAGGATGTGATCACCCAAGGTGAATTTTCTGATATTTTCACCCCAGTACTTTTATAAGAAACGTATGGGGACAAGATAGGAGAATTTGTTCTTTGAGATTAGGGGTTAAAGGGTTAAGGAAGGCATCTGTTTTCAGTGTAGGTCTGGTATTTAGAACTAGTATTGTTCAAATTGCCTATTTACTGCCAGGAAATACATGTACGTGACATAGAAGGCCTGATTCTTTACCAGTCTTAAATCACCAGCTCTCTCTATGAACTCAAACAAATGAACGATTGATCCATGGTCAGGATTAAAGTGGCAAGCTGTTACATATATGAACAAAATTGCCTTTAAAGGCTACACTTAGGTGCAGGGATGTCATTAAGAATGGGCTACCAGCAAATTTCATGGGTGTGAAGCTCAATACAATACATGTGGTTGAAATCTTTATGACAGCCCTTAGGTGAATGGTCACTTAGGAGGGTCCAACTACTACAACTAAGTGGTCTGACAGGATGATGGCCTCATTATAAATCTCCACAATATTAACATTTTTTATACTCTAGCAACATGCTACGCGATTTTGTTTACCACAGTGAAAACCCGGCGTATCCAATCAATTGAATCGATAATCTATGACAATCGATACCAATTAATCGATTGATATTGATAATCGATGACCAATCGATGGCGAAGATTCGTGTGGTTATCGATTGGTATCGATTATCAATGCCAATCGATAGATAAATTGGTATTGATTGGTATGGATTGGTTGCAGATTGACGAAACCGGATTCGACGCGTAAAAAACACAATTTTGTACGCAGTAATTATAAACACATTTTAACGTCAATGTCCCGTCCACAGGATTCCTTTTTTTTTTTTAAATTAAAAGTTTGTTCCATGGGCCAATCTATAGACTTCAAAAAACGGAAAGTGATCGCATCGTGCCTTCACAGAAAAATTCTGGTAACAGAAGTTGTACTTTTGCAAATAATGAAATTGCCAACAACAGCAGCATGAGTTGTTGCAAAATAATAAAGCAGCAATACTTAGCCTTATAATAACGAACACAACGACTGATCCCATACATACAAACTAAAAAATCTATGAAGGCGCCAATTGTCTAAAAGAAATAAAATATGCAGCAAAAGATTTAAAAGACGTTCCTTTTTTCATCCTAGTAGTAAGCGATGAGCCATTTTAGTTTTGGTGTTTGGTATATTCTGAGTCGGAATTTGTTTTACCAATTTTGTGCCCAGGGCTTCCTAAAAATGGCGGATGATCGGACAAGTAGCGTGTGTGACATCTGTTCAAGGTTGCTGAGCCAATCGATAGCAATCGATGAACGGTTTTTGTGTGGTTATCGATTGGGCATCGATTGGCCAATACCAATCGATACCAATTAACTAATTTTATTGATTGATATCGATTGATCAATTGAATTTCCGATCATCGGTTTTCATCGATTGGATACGCTGGGAGTGAAAACAATCGCCAGTGATTATTGGAAATTGTTCAGTTCCAGAAACAATCCATACCCACCCCATGGAAGGTCCATAGAAATTCCTGGGGTGAGGGGGCACAAACAAAACAAAAAAATCTGTGGGGGGAGTATGGATATAGTCTGGAACTGTACATTCTCAGTTCACCCCCAATTTTAAGCAGAATAAATTATTGCAGTAAACCTAATCAATAAATATCTAACATGCCAGCCTGATACCAAGGATTTTTTATCACCTTCTGTGTTGCTGTACAATCTATAGTTAAGCTTTGATTTTACTTTACCTGTCTCTCAAACTCTGAACTCCACTGTTAACTGGTTTTGACGTAGCTGAAATATCCACATCTAAGAAGAAGGGATCTGTTGCAGCACTCAGTTTGGGTGTGGCCGCTTGGAAACCCTTTACACCTTTTACTACTCCTGTGGGACTGGCAGTATCTCCAGGTAAGGGGCTGGTGATGTCATGGTCATCAGGTTTACTATCGTTACCAGGTGTGGCTTTATCATCATGAGGAATATCTGAAGGCACGACTTTTTCTGCTGTCTCCGTAATACTACTGGTTTGAAAAAATTAAATAAATAAATAAATCACTTTATTTAAGTGTCAATGTATTTAGCGCAGAGCACTAATTGGTGACACTTTCCAGATCAAATTGGAATTTAAAAGTGTTGGTTTTTTAGGAGAAAGGAAAACCGAAGCATCCAGAGAAAAACCTCTAGGAGCAAGGATGGGAACCAACAACAAACTCAACCCACATACATGTATGATGCCGAGTCCGGGAATTAAACCCAGGCCACATTGGTGTGAGATGAGTGCTCTCACCACTGCGCCATCCCTGCTCACCCTTGTGGGAAGCATCAAAAAACATGTTTGACTATGTGCAATAGCAGAAAGTTATTTCCACTTTTATTGTTTTGCACTATTTACATATTATCATAACAGTCTAACTATGAACATTATAATATTACAAGCGAAAAAAAATATATAGTCAGGGAGCATATGTCGCGATTTAAAGTCCCGTGGGATTTTCTTGAAGATAAAAAGCCACCCATCTAAAAGTGTCAAGGGGACCCTTAGGAACACAGAAAATGTTGTCGGCAATTTTGCGACTTGCACCGGCAGCTGCTACGGTGGTTTTAAAATAAGCCCTGTATGGCTCAGCATGGAAACGAGGCTGAGACTTAAATTGCTCAGAACTATCAATAATTGCAACCAAATATCACCAAACTTGCTCAGATTTATTATGGGATGATATATAACATGACAATAGTCATAATGATAGTTAACAAGGTCACGTGACCATGTTTACATGGAAGCGAGGCTCTTACAAAAAATGATTATATCCGGCATAATTATATGTACATTCTTTCAAACATTGCTATCACTTGTTCCCCACCGGCACCTCCTTTGAATATTGACATGGTCATTTACATCATCATTCATGGCATGAAAACAAGGCTGTTAAATAAATACCTAAGACTTTCTGCAAATACTCATTTCAGAAATTTCTATATTTGTCCTTTTTAACTTAAACGGTATAAAAAGATGACCGAAGCTTTGATTTTTACGAGTCATCTATTCTTTATCGTCGTCATCAACATCCACTTCCTCCTCATCGTCACTGGAGTCGCTGCCCATCTCCTCTTCCTCCTTAATGGCATTATTGCAGGGCTCGTCTTCATTGTCCATGCAACTACAGAGATCAGTGCATGGGAGTCCAGCCTTGTGACATTGGCATTGGTTCGTTAAGCACCTCTCCCTTGAACAACCACACTCGACTAGATGGAGCACGGCATCTGCCCAGGGGGGGGGTACTCGGATATAAACGTGAGGGGGGATCTGACAGAACCTAATATTTTGCCCCTAAAAAAATACATGGAACTTATGTTGCACCCCAAAAAAATACAAGACTGGAAATCATACTTTCGGATCTTGCGGGAACTTTGGCTTGAATTGCGTAAGAACTATTAGCCTGGCAGAAATTCAAGCCCAAAAAAATACGCGCAGATTTTTCAGGCCCAAAAAAATACACGGTTAAATCTTCAACCCAAAAAAATACGTTGGACCCTCCGGTCACGTTTATACCCGAGTATCCCCCCTGGGGGCATCTGGCGCTGGCTTTAATGGTGTCCTTATTGGAAACCATTCATCTGTCAATGAAAGCATATACATGCCGTATACATTAAGTTTTTGCGAATTATTCTTGGCCATGGGTGGATAATTTCAGAGAAACATATATTACATTAATATGTACCTTATTCCAATTTCCATCTGTAATTCGATGGCGATGGCGGTTCTGGATTTGACACGATGTCGATGTTCCATACCATACGCTGGTGATGTACTCGCTTGATAGCTTCCTTCAGTGCGGCTAGGGTCGGCGGCAGTCTCTCCGATTCAGCTTGCTTCTTATGAAACAGGAGCCATTTGAGTTCCTTTACCTTGGTGATGTGTGTATTTGGCTGGTACAGCTTGCAAACTAGCTTTTCGATCCCAGCATAGGTACTTCCATTCGACTGAACAGTGGTTCCCAGGTCTGCGAGTGCAGTGATGCTGTCTTGATCAGCGTGAATGAACGCAGCCATCACGATGTGGAACTCTCCAGGTCGAAGAATGAGGTGCTTCAGATCACGACGTGTCATTTGGAATTTCTTTGCAGGTTGGTATAGCCCTAAATCCAGTGAGATCTCTGCCTTCCTTGTTGGGCCAACCACTTTGACGCTAATATCTTGTGCTTGCATGAGCACAGTCAAAAGCGTGGACCACTCGTGGGCTGGCGCAGCAACTAAAGGAGGTGTTCCCACTCGTTTGGTGGGTAACGGGTCAGTGACCAGCGAGTTATAGGCAGACCAGACTGGGATGCTGGTGATCTTTTTCGGTTGAGTATCTTGCTGCTCAATTGCCTTGATAGCTTGGGAGTTGTCTGCTTGGATTCTTGTCATATTTCTCCCAAGAAGCCACGCAGCATCTTGCATTCTTATCTGGATTGGAAGTTCTTCCACGACCAGACTGAACTTGGCATTAAACGGACATTTGAGCTTCAATGGCGGGGCAGGGCATTCCACAAGGCTGGTAATGGAATCTGGCAGATCTTTTATTGAACGGCCTGGTAGAGTTGGGTCGACATTAACATGAACCACCTGGTCTTGGGCATTGGCGCGTTGGTAAATCGCAATTGCAGTGCCATGGAACGTACCCTTGCCATCAGGAGTATCTTCGGCGAAGTCGACGTCATCAGTCCCTTTACGATGTCTGGACGGAGATAGACACTATCATTCTGCTCCATTCGTTGAAGGACATTTGATTCGATCTGGGATTCTACTCTTAGCACTTGGTTGTAATCTACTGACATCCCAAACCTGTGATGTAATCTGATTAACTCTTTGCTGCGCACAGCTTGATGGACAGCAAGTCCTGTAGCCAGTTGTCGAGGCATCTCAGCTGTCATCCTAGTAGTTTCTGACTTCTTGCGCTTCACCTGGCAATCTGATAGACACATGGTCACGGTATTTTGAGTAAGGCTTTTTGCACGCTTGTGTACATGTACCTCACTGGACTTTTTCTCTGACGAAAGCAAGACAAATGGGCCCTGTATTGCCCACCTAAACAAGCTGAAGAGTTCCATGGGTACGTTTCCGTCAGTGATGTTATTAAGGGCGCCGGTAAGTACCCACCTCTTACACTTTCGGATAGACTTTCTAATCAGTGCAGCGACATGAAATAACGTCTTCATCTCGTCATCTTTAATATCATCCTGATCTTCATTTTTCTGGATCGCCTTATCTCTTCCTTTCTTCGTGCTATCCCTTCCCGATTCGTTAACTCACTTCGGCCTGTGAAACTCGATGTCGGCAATTCCATTTTTGATTAGTTGCTTCAATGCCTTACGATTCATGGTTTCATTGGCGACGTTGTTTGCGTTAAGAATTTCTTTGTATGCAGCTTGTAACTGAGAAATCGGTACAATCTTCACATCACTTGAAGTAATCTCAGTTAAAGTTAAGAATTCTATCTTGGCTGCTATCTCACTGGCCATTCTAACAGGGGCCCCAGAAGCGGGAGCGGGCTTACGCAAAATATTGGTCACGCTGTTCAACCAACAGTTTTTTTGTGGTACTTGATGTCGATTGATTGCGCATCATTGGAGGCAAAAATGGCGGTATTTAGCTTAACGGCAAGCTCTTCGCTACCTGACAAAGTGATGGCTTTACGCAGTGATTCTCCGCCAGATAGTGTCCTAACAATAAATAGCATCTCCCTATAACCTGCTTGACCATGACATAAAAAAAGCAAGCAGCTTTTTTTTAAGGTGAAGTTTGCGACCGAGTCAGCTGGGAATGCCCTGGAGTAATATTATCAGCTCCCGATCGAGACTTACGCCTAGATTCGCAGGAATGGACAACACCCTTGTAGCAGGATTGATGCCATGAAGAACCCTTTTCCTCAAGATCTTTAACTGAAATATCCTGCAGCTTAACCCAAGCCTCCGAGCACTACTGTTTATTGCCATAACTAGCCCATTCTTTGACAAAATCTAAAACTTTTCCGTAGGAATCAATTGAAGGTTTGCAAACAAGACTTTCCTTCTCTCTTTTCTGGCAAATATATACATGTAATGCACAAATCAAATTCTAGATTTGTCTTTTCGGGGGCTAGAGAAGCAGAAACATATAAATTCGCCATAAAAGATCACAACAGTGTGAGTACCTGATGAAAAAGACCGCTGACCAGCAATAAGGTTAATTTCGATTATTATATCAGAATTCAAAGCAGGTATCAAAGCAGGTATCATTGGGAAACAGTGACAGTAATTTTTGAAAGAATGTACATATTATGATGCCGGATATAAACATTTTTCTGTTCGAGCCTCGCTTCCATGATAAAAAGGTCACGTGACTATATGTATTACTTTAATGTTTATCATTTCATAGCCAATCTGAGCAAGTTTGATGACAATTGGTTCAAATAAGCGATAATTATAGGCAATCTAATGTAGAAGCCTCGCTTCCATGTCAATATGGTCAAGTGACCTTGTTAACTATTATTCTGACCATTGACATGTTAGATATCCCCTTATGATAAATCTGAGCAAGTTTGCTGGCTTTTGGTTGCAAATATCGATAGTTATGAGCAATTTAAGTCTCAGCCTCGTTTCCATGCTGAGCCATACAGGGCCTATTTTAAAACCACCGTAGCAGCTGCCGGTGCAAGTCGCAAAATTGCCGACAACATTTTCTGTGTTCCTAAGGGTCCCCTTGACATTTCTAGATAGGTGGCTTGTTATCTTCAAGAAAATCCCACGGGATTACAGATGCTCCCTGACTAATACACAATTATTGATGAAAAAGGCAAGATATGTGCAGTGACCAGAGTAGCTTAGGCTTTCGGGTTGGTCACTGCCATGTGCAATTAACTGTTGTAGACAATCTGATGTTTCATGTAGACTGGTTCTTACTGCCTTTCTTACCTGCCGTACAACTGTATCTTGCAACTTGTCCAAAGTGATCATTTGGTGCATACAATGTAATCAAACTAATGATCTATTCTAGACCTTTACTACACATGTTACAGGCTGCCATTTTCGTTTTTAGGTTATCACCTTCCTGCACACCTGAGAAAATTTTGTGGGATAAAGTTTTAAAAGGAATCTTTCTAAATTGTCATTTTACCTTTTAGTTTCCTTGTGATCCATGAGGGGCACCCTTTTCAGAAAGTGTGATATGGGAAGAACTGTTGGCTGGTGGTATGGTAACCTGACTGTTGATTCTGAAAGAGAAGACACAGTGCAATGTCAGAGGCAGTTAATGGTTAGGTAAATTCAAGACTTTGCAGGACCATTAGACCAGTTGGCAATCTTCTTTGTGAGTGCAAGACTTTCTTAGCTTTGCAGAAGAAGTCCAGACTGCATGATGGCTTTGTGAAAAAATAAAGAATGCAACACCTATGAAAACTGACTAAAATTTGTGATACCTTACATGAATGTCCCATGAGGCTAAGTTGGAAGAGAAAATTTCCAAGAGGCTCAAAGCTCAGAATTTTAAGTGGTCATTCTAGCAATGCAGATTCAGACTACTAAACCGGCTTGGTCAGTGCATGCACCAAAGATTTCTTTCAAAATCACAAACCTCTGACCATTCTTTGTGTTTCACTGTGCATAGACATCAATTCAGCCTTCTTGGCCTTGCGAGGCTTTGGGGACTGTTGAAAAACAATAAACATGTGTCAACCAGGCCAGATCTGAGAAAAATGTGACATTTTAATGGTGATTTTTGACAGTGTTCTTAGGGTTTTTGGTAAAAAATCTAAGAAATCTGAGACAACATTCTAGAGTTTTCTAAGGGTATTTAGGCCAAATCTAAGAAATCTGTGACAGATGACAAGGAAATTGGATCTTTGATGCTTTTCTGAGGTTTTTAGGGCATCCAAGACAGTAGATATATTTTGCCAGTGAATCTGCAGTAGGCTGTCACAGATCATCAGATATAAATGAAACCCTTATGGAACCATGGTAAACATCTTGACAGTTCTACATCTGGAATGAAAAGCCTTTTGAAGATCGAAATCTAGCCGTCAGATTTCCTTATGAGGTACATGCACAGTCAGCTCCCTTTATTTCGGACACCCTTGGGACTGCAAATTAGTGTCCTGAATAGTGAGAGTCCGTAATAGCGGGAATTTATTTTCAGTCAAACATCTGTAATTTATTTTTGCCAGGGATTTAGCTGTTGTCCGTATTATCGGGGTGTCCGTAAACGTTAATGTTACGTATGTGTCACAGACACAACCATCACGTGAATACTAAATTTTGTCCATAATGGGTATCTGCCCATCACATGTTTCACCGGCTTCCCTTTACAGCCCCCCCCTCCCCCTCACTCCCTCCTCCCTTACTGATTGACAATTAGATAGGAGCATAAATTATGGCTATGCTATATAACTACTGTACGGTCCACAAATAATTATCTGAAATATAAATCATAGGAGCTTTTCAAAATAAACAGTTTTCACGGTTTTCAACAGCTGTAATATAGGCCTTCTGTGTATCATAGCACAACTGGTTGGAAAGCTTCAGCTTTAATTAACAATGCAAGGTTCCTAATAAACTTAAGCGCTTATTTAGCTTATAAGGTTACCTTCTTTTTTGCTTCTCGCTTTTTCTGCTTCTTCCTCCTTTCCAGCGTGGTTTCCTCGTCAGAACTGCTGTTTGCAGCTTCTCCATCTGAGTTATTATCTTTCTGTTTGTCTATCCAATCCCGCGCTGGTGATTTCGGAAGGCTATCCTCCTCAGAAAGGTTGCCATTTTGTCCGCCATCACTGTCTGCTCCGAGCTCCGCGTCGAATAAGTCGTCGTTCGCGAATTGCTGTGACATTTTCGGACAAGAAATGATTGATTTCATAGCAGTTATGTATACGAAAACACTGGAAACCATTTTACCTGAAGTACGTCGACGGCAACTGCCATTTTCGTCCACAAGTCCGTTGTAAAACTCAGCGTAGTGAGCAAGCGGAGCAAAATAGACAAAGCAAATTTCGCGCCAAATTTCCAATCGTAGTTATTCATCGATATGTTTCCGGGACACATCGGAATAACTTCGGGCAATTATCGGACAATGATTCATTCGGTTCCCCAACGCGGTTACCAAGCTATTCTGAGGGAACACTTCCACACAACATTTTGGTCATTCAACAAGTACGGTGAATCATACAGTACAAATATGGATCCTTCCCTACTCAAGGACTTGAAAGACTTCAAAGCAAGAAGTATAAAACAGCCTACTGTCGAGTCCAAAAAGTCGAAACCATCACACAGCACTGACCAAACAAGATCAAAACCAAAAGTGCCAAAGAGTAGCTATCTCCCAAAGGAACTTTTGCAGCCGAAGAAACCGGCCAGTCCTGCGATCGACTATAAATCACACACTTTTAGAAGCAAACATAAATTTGCTGTGCTGGCTGCTATAGTGGACTTCATGAAAAAGCGACATCTTCAACGAAAGTTCGACCCTTTGAGTGTGGATGAAATCCTCGATCAAATCAACTACACTGACATTAGTCAAAGCGATAAAGCTTGGCTGGGCAACGAGGCCTTGAAAGGGAACTCCAAGCTCGTTCATAGAGACGGCAAGTTTGCTTTCAAGCCGAAATATTATGTCAAGGATAAGAAACAACTGTTGAAACTATTAGAAAAAAACGAAGACTCCGGTCTTGGTGGAATCTTACTCGACGATATTCGCGAAAGTTTACCCGATGCTGATGAAGTCATCAAGTCCGTTGGTCGCAGAATTACGTTTATAACTCGTACTACGGACAAAAAAGTTATTCTTTTCTTCAAAAATGACCAGTACCAACTCCCAGTTGATGAAGAATTTCAAAAACATTGGCGTGGTGTGTCTGTGGAGGGCATCGGCGAGAACGACATTGAGAAGTATCTTGTGAACGCAGGGATCACAACGATGCAGGACTCTGGGATAAGAAAGCCACAGCAAGCCCAGCAACGAAGGAAACCGAATAGGAAACGAAATTTCAAGAAACTGAACACACATTTGGACGAGAGCACACTGAAGGATTATTCACAGAGTTAATTTATTAAGAAGTCAGAAGATACTGACATTGCAACTCATTAGATCAGAATTTAACATTGAATACTTTAAATTAATATACATGAAGTGCTACTTCTCCTCTGTCACTTGCATGTACGGTGGAACCCTGTTAACACGACCACCTTCGGGCCTTGAAAATGTGATCATAATAATAGGGTGGTCCAATTAACGAGGTTATAAAACTAAAGCCAGCGACACACTTGCCGATTTTAGATCGGCATATAAAATTGTTGATATCTGGCATGTCAGATGTCGGTGATTAAATTTGCTGGCATTCGCCAAGTGTGCCCGTTCCTGCGATTTTCTACGTTTATTGCTGCAAATCGCCAGTAAAGCCAACCCATCAGGTTGGGCAATTTTATCACATGAGTTTTCAAAACTGCCACATCGCAGCGATTTGCGAAAAAAATCGTGAGGTGTGTCTGCATCAATCAAATGGGTGGCGAAAATTGCTTGCGATTTTTGATGGCAATCAAATTCACTGCAATCGGTGTATAAAATTTCCAGGTGTGTCGCTGGCTTAAGGAAATGACTGAAATTTCAAATGGTTCGAAGCACAAAAAAATGGTTGTAATAATGATGTGGTCGTAAGGCGGGGTTCTACTGTAATAGCAAAAAAGATGCAGCAAGTGTTTCCGTGGGTTTTGTCCTTTTTTTGCTATTTGACCATGCAAAAATAAAATTGTTGGAAAAACACTTACAGCCCACGGAAACGCTTGTTATGCAGGCTATATGTAGTGATCCACAACTTCTTATTTCAGTGAAATATTAACTAAGATTCATACTAAAACAATTGGATTCACTCTCAATTTTTAAGCATGATAGTTTATTTGGGCTGCACCATCTTCACCTTTGTCACATCATGGAACACTGGAATACCCCAGAACACCAGGGATTGTAGCTAAAGCTTAATTAGGCCCCATTGGGCTGTACAAGTCCTCACGCTTATGTTTAGCTTCAATTTAGTGCTCTGGGCCAAGTTGTTGAAAGCCTGATTGGCATTTATGCTGGTTCATATCACTGGTTCATCTAGCTTTCCTGCCTTCAAGAAACAAAATAAGCCTGATGGTTTTTTGAGGTCTCCTCATCATATCTTTACCCACTCTGTTACTTTTGTCTTTGATTAATGTGTTTTATGGCAAATAAATGATGATGATGTTGATGATGATATGATGAAATGTTAACAGTGAACAAAACCTATAAGCTGTCATGGTACAATGTGGTTAATCTGGATTTGGGCTAATTTATTGTGCTTCAAACAACCAGCTCTGGTGTTGCTGGTTTTAGTACAGGAACAACATGGGAGAGGAATCTCAAACTATTAATAATTAATAGTTATTATTAATCTTATTATTAAATAAAAAAAATGTTGTATGTAAACGCACAAATGCAAACTTTGTTACCACTTGTCCGCAGGGGATTTTCAGAGGAAATAACATCAAACATCTACAGTATATATGTATAAAAATCAAATGTTTAAAAACCCCAATGCTTTGACCTGACTGGCCAGAACTTCAGCCTTCATCAGGGGGAAGGCTGAAGTTTTAGCCAAAACGTTGGGGTTTTTAAACATCTGATTGTTATACATAACTTTTTTTAACAAAAGAAACGTTCTATTTATCATGAATCCACCTGATTACAGGCCTATCTTAAAAAAAAAAAAAAACAGTTTATGATATTGTACAATTTAACTACAATATAGGTAGGCACTATCAATTCACACATTTAAATCTATAGTCTGATGCCTTCCTGGGTCAAAGTCTCCTATGAACCCCTCAGTTCCCTCTTCAATATTTTTCCACTGGCCGTCTTGGGGATCTGTTCAATAAATTCCACTCCTCCTCTGAGCTTTTTGTGTGGAGCCACTTTTTCAGCCACAAAATCTATGATTTCTGACTTTGTAACTTCCCCTTTTGGCACGATGAATGCTTTAGGAAGTTCTCCAGCTTCCTCGTCGGGAATCCCAATCACTGCGACATCCAGGACATTTGGATGTGTATGAAGAAGAGCTTCCAGTTCAGCTGGGGGAACCTGTGCATGACAAAACTTTAATCAAGTTTCACTGTAAAACAAAAAATGGGCTTGCCTTTATTCTAACCTGTGAGTAGTTTGAGACAGTTTTCGATGACAGGATATATTACTTAAGACAGGACTTATAACCAAATAAAACATTAGGGGGGGAGGGGGTAGACATTTCCCTTGGCAAGCAGTGGGGAATGGAACGTAGCTTCAAATTGCTGGATATATATTATTATTATTATTACTACTATTAATATTAGGGCTTAAAATTATCATGAAGGAGAATTTGGATCCCTCAGAAGAGAAGAGAGATTTCTGAAATAATCTTTCAAATAAATGTGTTTTTTTTTTTTGGGGGGGGGGGGGGGAGGAGGGAGATGGCCATGTGACAAAAGAAATGACCTTTGACCAGGGAATATTGTAGGGAAGGACAAGTATTATAACTTGCAGATCTGAGGAAGGGTTCAATTTTTATTTTGATGGGAGTTTGTAATTGAGAATAGTTAAAGGAGGTGTATAACGGGTGGAGTAATAATATTATTGAAGGCTTCAACTAAAGGTCGAATAAGCTAGGGGTGATAAACAGAGGATTTGTTGGGGATGGAGGTGGGGAAGCCATTCCAGGCATTTAAAGTAATCAAAATGTATTACAAAAGCAGCCAAATTGCGCAGTGCAACCAGGCTGAAAAATTTACTTCAATTATTCTTCTTTGTTACCGTCAAATGTTGTTTTTTAGCCCTGGGCATTCACGAAGAACTTTACCTGAAATCCTTTGTATTTAATGAGCTCCTTTAGCCTGTCCACAATGAAGAAGTGTCCCTCCTCATCGTAATGTCCTGTATCTCCACTGTGGAACCATCCATCTGCAGTGATGGATTCTGCTGTGGCTTTGGGGTTATTAAGGTAGCCTAACACAGCAGAGGTTTTAACAAAGTTATCCACTGACTGATTTCACAGGTGTACACATTTAATTATTAATAAGCCAAATCCAGTTGAAAAATTTGCAATTCCCTTCTTTCAACCATTCCTTATATGGGAGAAGTTGATGGCATTTTTAATGTTACATGTATCTTTCTACCAATCACATGTAGTGAAATTTTAATGAACATCTCTCAGTAATACCATCTTAAAGTCAGACCTACTTAGGCAATAGTGTCACATGCAGTCATTTATAAGGGAGTGAGATAACCGTGGAGGCCCTTACTACCCCCTTACTCCCTTCTGTGTGCAAGGCTACTTTTGGAAGGGGCAATTATTTCCGTAACTGATTTTTTTGTGATATTTGTTTACTGGACAGGTACATATAATATTACGCTATGGACGAAGTTTGAGAAACAACTTAACATCCTCAATATATATAGTCAAGCACATCTTATTGTTTTTATTACCATAATGATGGGCCACCCTGCCAGTTTTAACAAATGCCATTTAACTACTAATTTAGTTTTTCCGTAAAGCTAATAAAATAAACAAATAAAATGAATTTGTAGCTATTGTTCTTTTTGCCTTTAGTATAATTTTAACAGGTACAAAATAATAGAATTTATTTGGTAATTATTGGAGCCAACATGTTACAGTAACATTATAATAATTTATTTATTTGGTGCTGGGCAATTTATGAATACTATTATTATTTCTAGATATTTTGGTAGATACATGTAAGTTTAATACAGCTGTGTGTGGAAGAAACAGTTCAAATTGGGCCTGTTTTTTCTATGGTAAGCCCACTGAAAAATCAACACCAAACAATTAATGCATTATTGTACAAATATCCACATAAATTTGTATAGAAATATCACTGACAACAAATTTGCACACATTTCAATAGATATGCATTTCTTACAATTTCAGAAAATTGACAAAAAGTTATTAATATGATTTTGCATATAGGAAATAACATATTGGTACCTTTCATAACAATGGGCCCTCTAATGCACACCTCTCCATCTTGGTTTGGGCCAAGAGGTTCACCTGTTTGAACATCAACCACCTGCAAGACGAATTCCCCAGCACTGATCAATACTTAAATTTTCTGTACCTCTTCATGTAATATGTCAAAAACGAGGGCGAGTGCTTTATCACGGGTTCCAAATACCGAGAAACAGATGAAAGCACAAGGCCGCAGGCCGAGTGCTTTCATCTGTTTCGAGGTATTTGGAACCCGTGATAAAGCACGAAGCCCGAGTTTTTGACATGTCTTCTCAAATGAAACAATAAGAAATTAATCTCATTAAAATGCAAATGTTTGATCTCAGATGAAAAACATGTTTCATCTCAGATGAAAACCTGGTGGTGTTTCATCTGGTGTTTCATTGGGGTATCAAGATTCATCCACCTGACCGAAATGGAGGTCATTTATTGGCTTTTGACTGCATGAATTATTAATGAGTTTGAGAACATCAGATCAAGCACACAGGTAGTGATTGAGAACCAATATTTAGGTCCTGACACTTAACATGGCTGTTGTTCTTGAAAGTCACATTTGCACTTACCTCAAGTTTTTGATCTCCAGCATGTTTTCAAAAGCAACTGGGAGCAATTACTATTCCCTCTCCCACCCCCTGCATGGGATGCCAGACTAACCCCTCCCTCCAATCCCAATGCCCAGGTGTCACAAGTACCCGGTTATACACCTGGGTGAGAGCAGAGGCCAATCTTGGACCAACAACACCCTGATTGCCCAGTCAAAAGTTTGCTGCACTAATTCACTGCTATTTTACCTCCCTATGCAAAAGTTTTACTGGTCATGTGATAATTTAGAGGTAAAATCATACCTTTCCTTCAACATTTGGTAACATAACCCCAACAGCACCTGGCTTGCAGTTATTCCGAGGACAAAGCATCGCTGCTGGGCTTGTCTCCGTCAGGCCATAACCTGAAATGAATTTTTAAACTATTGGTCTCCAATTCTAATCCATTTTACCATGGCATGTCTTAACTGGTCTGCAGAAAGTGTGTTCTCCAAGGAGCAAAGACAAGGTTTAAATTTATTTCATTTTGCTTTTAATCCCTCTCTCCCTCTCTTGCTCTCTGTTCCTTCCTTCCATCCTTGCCTCTCTCACTCCATTCTACTCATCCTTCCCTCCTCCTCTCTCCCTTCCTCCTTCAACACCTTTCCCTCTCTCTTTTCTTCTCACTCCTTTCCACCCTCCTTCACTCCTTTCACCCTCTCTCTCTCTCTCCCTTCCTCCCTCCCTTCTTCCTTCCCTCCACGTCTATCTCTTCCTTCCTAATAAGCCCCCTCCCTCTCTTCCTCCCTCCTCTCTCTTTTCCTCCCTCTGTCTCTCCCTCCTACTCTCCGTTTCATCCTTCTTCCTTTCCTTTTTCCCTCCCTCCCTCTGTACCTCTCTCCCTCCCTTCTTCCTTCCCTCCATGTCTGTATCTTCCTTCCTTACACCCCCTCCCTCTCTTCCTCCCTCCTCTCTCTTTTCCTCCCTCTGTCTCTCCCTCCTACTCTCCATTCCATCCTCCCTCCTTTCCTTTCTCCCTCCCTCCCTCTGTACCTCTCTCCCTTCCTTCTTCTTTCTCTCTCACTCCATCTCTCCCTTCTTTCCTCACTCCCTTCCTCTCCCTCTCTTTCTTCCCCACTCCCCTCTTCCCTCCTTTTCTCCCACCCTCCTTCTCTTCCTTCCTCCCTCCCTCCTACCCTCTCTTTCTCCCTCTATTCCTCCCTCTCCTACCCTCCCTCCTTACATCCTCCCTTCCTAACTTCCTGTCTATTTATGTATAATTCATTTAACATTTGTTTTTTCTTTCCCAGACAATTAACATTCTCCACTTATCATGGCAGTCTGTCTATCTGCATGTCGATCATAATATGACACATACCTTGCCCAAGAGCTACCACAGTGGGAATGCGTTCTCTCACTGCATGAGTAAGTTCTTCACCAAGAGGTGCAGCACCACTGATGATGGTATCTATGCTTGTCAGGTCGTAATTTGCTACTAAAGGATGCTTGGCCAAAAATGTGACAATTGGTGGCACAAGATAAACACTGCTTATCTGCAAGTGAACATGATTGAACGAGAAGGGAACCTTATGGTCAAATGTTGAAAGACCCTCAAAACAAAAGTCTTAAGAAAGTTTATGGTTCAGACATTGTTTGAAGGGCATGTCTACAAACTTCTGAATGTATCTGACTTGTAACAAGATGTAATCTTCTTTACAGAACATTTTCACCAGAAACACTTACTGCAGAAAGCTGTCATGCAGGAGATGTTTTGTCTGGAAACCTTGTCACTGTTCCAAAAACACAGTGGAAGGATGCTTGCATTCATGTCACTTTCCTGCCAAAACTTGCTGGAGCTAAACACTGGTACCATTGCGTGGCTAGCATCTTTTTTAATCATTTAGACTGACATTAACATCACAGTCTTACCTTGAAATCTTGCACTAGTCTTAGCATATGTTCTCCATCAAACTGCTGCATGCAGACAATTTTCCCGCCACGTTTCAAAAACTGTGCCATAACTACCACCATGCCAAAAATGTGGAAAAATGGAAGAATCCCTAGGACGGTGCCTCGCATTGGATGAGACCTGAAGGCTTCATGCATGAGCATGCATAATTGTGACACTATATTGTGATGTGTCAACATGACGCCTTTAGGGAAACCAGTTGTTCCACTTGAGTATGGCATGGCACAAATATCATCTCTTGGGTTGACTGGCACATTATGAGGAAATGCTGAGCCATCGTCATCCAACAGTGTGGTCAGGGGCTCACAGCCTTCTGCTTCTCCAATTACAAACACATTGTTCATTCCAACTTCTGATGCCGCTTGCTTTGCTTTGTCAGCTATGGAAGGTATAGTGACAATGTATTTGGCACCTGAGTCTTTAAGCTGGTAGGCGATCTCCTTTTCTGTGTATGTGGGATTTAAAGTGGTTACCACACCACCAAGAGCAACGACACCAAAAAATAAAATGGGGTATTCAGGGACATTTGGAAGGTAGAGCGCAAATACATCGCCTTTCTTGAAACCTCTCTTTGTTAACGCTGATCCTAGGTTTTTAATTGAGGTACTTAGCTCATTGTATGTGAAAGACTTTTCTGAGCCACCATCAAACTAACAAAAGGAAATATAGAAGTCAGACTTTGTTATTGTCACAGTTATCAAATTTTTATATAACCTTTAATCAATAGAGAAAAACCAAAATATTTTAATCCTGGTGAAGACCCTTCAAGAAAACCAAGAAAGTTTGTGTATGGTTTTGTGTCTATGCCCCAGGGGGGATACTCGGGTATAAATGTGACGGGGGGGGGGGGGGGGGAAGGGGGTCCGACGTATTTTTTTGGGTCTAAAATTTTCAACTCCTGTATTTTTTTGGGTTGAAGATTTAACCATGTATTTTTTTGGGTCTGCAAAATCTGCGCGTATTTTTTTGGGTTCGAATTTCTGCCAGGCTAATGATTCTTACGCAATTCAAGCAAAGTTCCCGCAAGATCCGCAAGGGAGAAAGGCGGTATGTATACTGTTCTTAAGATTGCCTTTTTAGGGTATAAAAGTCATGTAGTTTTTTGGGTCTAAAATTTCCAGTCTTGTATTTTTTTGGGTGCACAATACCTTCAGATACCTCCCATAACATCAGATCACCTGTAACAAGTGGTCACTTCAAGAGGGTTGAAAAGAATAGGAAATTTCAAACAACGAGCTAAAAAGTGGCCATGGATGCTTATGAGAGGTGGCAGATCATTAGATAGGTTCCAAATTTTTAATAGTGATTTAACCACGAAAATTGTGGTATAATTTTAGGAAAAGCAGTCACTTATGGGAGGTCCCTGTGAACCACCTCTTACAAGCAAACAGGTTTGACTGTAAGTAAGAATACTGCGCAGTACTGTTGTTGTATTTATTGTAATACATACATAACCACAAGTTAACTATTCTGCTTGACTAATATAAGTTTATACCTTTTCTTCATCTTGATAAATAGGGCACTGTCACACTACTTTGAGACAACTGTAAGAAGTCTAGCTAGCATCGTCTTCTAACTCGAACTGTAACTCGAACCGGAACTCAAACTTAGGGGTATAGAATGGTAAAATCCGAGACCCGCTGAGACGCCGAGACCTTCATTTAAAATCCGAGACCGAGACTTAACTGCTTTTTCTAAATCCGAGCCCGAGACGTCGCGATGCAAAACGTGTTTTTTACTAACACTGCCGAAAAGCATAGTACAGCAATTTACGAACAGAATTTATCCAAGCTTACATGTTTCACAGAAGCTGCAGAAGTGATTGCGATGTTGAGCCGTTTTTCAAGATTATTGTTTGTTGTCAGTTTAGGACGGTTAATTCAGACTTAATTTTCGCTTGGTTTGCGAGACGTCTCTGAGATTGAAATTTTAAAATACGAGATTCCGAGACCCGTTTTATTTTTAACGAGTTCGAGATTCCAAGACTCCAGTTTGAGACGCCAAGATTTCGAGACCCGCCGAATATTTGCCGAGACCCATTATTTTTCAAGGACCATTCTATACCCCTAAACTTGAACTCTACCTCGAATCCAACTCCAATCCAACGACTGTTACTTGCTCCCTAATATTTCTTGTTGTTTATTCAGATCAGAAGCCCAGCGGGAGGACTCTGGTTTCTATCCGCGATAATTTTCGTTTTCGTCGTCAAAACGATGGACTTTGACAATCGTATATCGTTCGGGGGCTTTTAAGGTGAAAGCATTGTACAACTTTCTAATTCAGAGCCAATTCAATCCATCCTTTAATTGGCTCTGAATTAGAGAGTTGTACAGTGCTTTCACCTTAAAAGCACCCGAACGAGAATGTGCACTTAATTAAGTCCTCTACTATGCAATGACACGCTACTTAAGGTTGGGTTTGAATCTCTATTCTTTTGTATTTACATTGGGTCGCTCCACGCGGCGTAATCCCTAATAAAAACAACATTGATTTGCAAACAAATTATAGGTGAACTGAGCCAACATTTTATCAGCTATCCTGGCAATATCAGTAAAACTACACTTACCACTGCGATATCATCGCCGTGTGCTTGAAAGTTGCTCATCACAAACTCACTAAGGGACTTTTCTGGTACCTCAACTGTGTATTTGCTTTCAACAATGCCCGCTCTTGCTGAGCAGAATCTCGAGCTTGGCAATGTTTGTCCAAGAACTCTTGCCCGGAAATGGGATACTGTTCTCAAACATTGCGAGAAAGATCGCTTCTCCAATGCAACGGCGCTTCGTGGTGGAAGTAAACCTTTTAACACGCTCCGGTTTAACAATCTTTTCATACAAACTGGACGCGATGCTTGAAGTACACTCGCCATCTTGACCGCGCTTCCGGATTCTGTTGGTGCCTGCGCCTCCCTTCCCCTGCCTTCCCTGCAAAGTCATCGCGACCGTTCCTCTCCTCCCTTACTCCCAAATAAGTTCTAACGAGAGAGGACACAGAAGCTTCGAAAATGGTTCCTAAACTCTGCCAAACAGTGCGAACATGACTGGAAATGACGGGAGAGGATCAGGAAGAAAATACGCTTCGGTTGAACAATCTTTTCGTACAAACAGAACGCGATACACGATACTTGAAATATATACTCGCCATGTTGACCGCGCTTCCTGGTTAGTCCCGCGCTGAACACAGTGGGGAGCTTTAGCAACGTCAGCGGAAACGTGAATTCGCATTTTTTCAAACGTCGTCGCGATTATTCTTATTTGCTTTAAATGTAAAATGCAGGTGAAATTTCAGGCCTGGAGTTGATTTCTTGGAGACAGCTTTCAAGTTTAGAAAGAGAAAAAAACAGTTCGTCGTCGTGTGTTTACGTCCTCCATAAAACGTCCCATCATGAAATTTCACGTCCCAGTCGTGCAGTGACGGCAAAGAAATGTACCAAAAATTGTAATCCACGCGCAGAGTTGTTGTTTTGGTTATTAAGGCTATTGCTTTTTTGACGTTCTCGTTCAGGTGCAGTGAAATGTCTTCCCCCCTCCCTACCAAACTCTTCGCAATTAAAACAAGAAAACCATAAATGACTCGTTTATTCTCACTGTACTCCTTTAATTATTAATCTTAATCTGCCTTGCAGATTTCTGACAGATTTTCTTACAACCCAATTGAGCTAATTAAAAAGTTTAAAAAAAAAAAGATAGCGTGATATTGTTTTACTTCCGCAAACTCGTTCCCAGGGCTTCGTGAAAAGGACCCTGTATGCGGATCGTCACGTGGCACCCAAAATCTGGGTGCTTGACCAAATTTGTCGGTGGGAGGGGTATCAAAGTATATGGTAATACCGTTTTCTCAGAAAGGCCTGAGATGTCCGAGAAGTCTGTTGCGAAGGTACACCAAAGGTACGCTAACTCTGCAAGTATGGAACAGAAGTTACGATACACTTGTCGGTTTACAGCTCTCATACTAGCGTTTTATAACATCTCTCTTACAAACAGCCAATGTTGGCAAAACCTTCCTGACATACGCTCTTCCTTGAATCTCTATAACTATAAAACTATAAAACTTCAACAAGCTATTTATTTTCTCTATTTATCTATTTATTCTCTATTTATTTGTTAAAGCTTTGACTAACCAAGAAAAGCTAATAGAGTGGCGAGGGACACACAACAGAGCGCATATAAAATTTACTTATAAATCATTCTATATCTTAAGTGAGCTATATCTATTAAAATACCCAAGAAAGCTATATATTAAAACTATATCTATACACTTAAAAAGCTACGATCTAGATGAAATAATTATTTGAAAAGTATCACAAGTATTATGATCATTATGTTAATAACAGCATACATTAAATCGTAAAATATTACACACTACACAGCACTTACGGCAGATAGATTTCCAAGTGTTACAGGTGTTGACCGATCGTAAGATTAACTTAGCCTGTTGTACAGGAATGCACAAAAATAAGTACGTTCTAAGAATACTATGTATTCAAATTAGGCAGTATTATAATATTCATTCTGCGTGGTGTTTTATCTTGGCTGGAACGAAATTCAATAATCATGATTTTAATCACCACCTGAATCGTTTGCGCCAGTTATAACTTGGATCGTGATTGACTCTGGCTGTTTCCACCTCGTAGCAGACGTCGCAATATTTTTCCACTGGGAGATTTTGGAATCTGGTCAATAAACTCCACCCCACCCCTCAGTTTTTTGTGAGGAGCAACACGCGCAGCCACGAATTTCACGACATCTTCGGCTGTAACGTCACCACGACGGACCACGAAGGCCTTCGGCAGCTCTCCAGCTTCAAGATCGGGAACACCGATCACTGCTACGTCATCGATGTTCGGGTGAGTAATCAATAACGCTTCGAGTTCGGCAGGAGCGACCTAAAACAACACGAAGAGTCCATAATGGTACAGATGGCATGCATTGACAAGCGCGGGAAAATTTTACTGTGGTAGCCGTGAAAAAAAAAATTGTAACCGATTGCAAGCGCGGGAAAAGTCGCGTCGAGGCTAAATTGACAGCAAATGAGTGCTAGGAGCGGACGAAAATCAGTCCGATTTATTAAAATATCTGTGGCAGAGTGCTACAGATTTTTGAATCAGACCGACTTTCACCAACGCTACACCAACAGAAAAGGAAATTGGCCGACAAATGGAAACGTGTTAACTGGCCCGTAAGATTGAACAGCATTGATAAACTGGTACAACCCAAAGGCAATTGGATTGGTTATACACGAACTGTCTCACATGCAGGACTGAGGGTAGAGACGTAAATGGTCAGAGCTCGTTGCACACCGCGGAGTTCATTTATATAGCTTATTAAGTAGCAAACGAAATAAAAGGCTCCAAAACAAATGCAAAACGTCTGGAAAGAGGCAACAGAGAGAAAATTTGACGTCGATGACAACCGCGTGAAGCCATGTAACCAAGGAGGCCCAAAGGAAGATGCAGAGGAGACGGCAACAAGAACGTCACAAAATGAGCAACACAAGAGCTCTGCACATGCATTAAAAAATTGTAGTACATAGAGGATATCACTTGGCGGCGCGAAGATATGAATTTTATCTTCGAGTGGTAAAATATTGTTTTTAACAAGAGAAAATAAAAAAAAAATTCATATCTTCAAGCCACCGTGTAATTTTCTTTTCATTATATAGACAAATCTATCGCTCGCCATTTTTCACCCACTGTTTGCACAAACGACCGTGAAAAAGCGGGAAATGACGTCATCAATATCCTCACTAGTAAGGATATGGAAAATACGCCACTCGGTTCCCGGATGAAGTTTCGTAGGAATTTTACGAGTGGTGTATTTTCCAGTAAAACACTCCTGTCTATATAATATAAATAAGTATTTCTAGGTGACGTTTACGGGAGCAAGACGACGTGTGACTAGCAGCTAGCAGAAGATGAAACCGGTGACAAAAACAGCGAAAAGAACGTTGACTGGGGTTAGCATCTTATTGAGGTGATTGGCTAACAGACGGAATAGACCCTCATCACTCGGCGGCCATGTTGAGTCTCAGGAGAATAAAAGGCTTTGTTTTCGCACGGCAAGCCTCGCCCAGACGCGAATTTAGTGCGAGGCTTACAGTGCAAAAACAAAGCTTTTTATTCTCCTGAGACTCAACATGGCCGCCGTGTGATTAAGGTCTATTCCGTCTTATTCATTGGCTCCAGTATTTTGAGCAGAGGGTTTGAAGTGAGACTTGACACAAACCCAAACAGTTCGGAGAGTGCACAAGAAAGTACTCTACCTGAAATCCTTTGTATTTTATTAACTCCTTAATTCGATCCACGATGTAAAAGTATCCTTCCTCGTCATAATGGCCAGCATCACCGGTGTGAACCCAGCCTTCACTATCGATCGTTCGGGCTGTGGCTTCTGGTTTGTTTAAATAACCTGTGTGAATGAGATACAAAGGAAAGGCCCATCAAATCAGGCCTTTAACTTAAACGAAAGCATGCGAAGTATCAAGGGCGGTGGGAAAACATGTAAACGAGGCCAACGGCGGGAAAACATGAAGCCGTACCAAGCGCGAGAAAACATGAAGCCATGCCAAGCGAGGGAAAACACGTAAGCAGTGCCAATCGTGGCAAAATGAAACCGATATTTGGCAATTTTCTCGATATCGATATATCGATACCGATATCGTGACGTCATCGTCATAGACTTTTCTGCAATGTTATCACCTACACTCTAAAAACACTCTTTACGGTCCGGTTAAACATTAAAACAAAAAACACACAGCTCTGGCGACTGAGTTTCAACTTTAAATTTGTGGTACTTACTTTGAGCTCAGAGCAACAGCACATACACAAAAAAAAAAAAATATCGCTTGCAAGTGATAACTTCCCTATCCTAGACAAGGTGAGTCCTCTTCGAACAAACTTGTTATATCAAATTCCCTGAGAAATCTGAGTTCCTCGGATTATTCCAAGATGCATAGAACGTAACCGCACGGATAAAAAAGGTCAAATTCCTTTAAAAATACCTTTCATAACTGTGGGACCCCTGATATAAATCTCCCCATCTTCATTCGGCCCCAGTGGGACTTGAGTCTCTTGATGGACAACCTGCCAATCAAACGATCAACGTCAAAGACGGTTATCACTTAAAAAACATCATCTAAAGGTTTCACTGGTGAAGTAGGAAAACCGTGCAACTATCACCTTGCATTCCAGGTTTGGCAGAGGAACACCGCAGGAGTTTGGCTTGCATCCAAAGACCGGGTTAAGGTGGGTACCAGACACGCACTCTGTCAAACCATACCCTGCATTATAAACAAGACAGCTGATTAGTGTAGGAAATTAACAGGCAAGATGGTTGTTTCGTAGTGAAAGAAAACAGTCTTCTTCATTGCCAATTTATATTTCCATTAAAGTGGCAAAAAAAGGAGCCTTATTCAACAAGAGAATGGGTAGAAGCAAGAGAGGATAAACATCCTCTCTTGGTAGGAGAGAAGCAATAGCACAATGCTGGCTGTGAAGCAGCCTTATGATTTTTACGGTCTGTACAAACAAGAAACAGGTAGTCAGTCCATTGATGGTCCGTAAATTTCATGTCAGAATTTCATGCTTTCCTGACCGAGGAATGAGACAGATTGATGGTCTGGACAGACTGTAAAAGACTGTAACTTCTATATCATTATCATCATTGCCATTATCATTACTATTGACATTTTATGGGGACCATTTCCTGGAGCCATTTCACCTGAAGTCCAGTTGGGCATCACCCCAAGAATTTAGACGGACAATGACCAAATTGTGGCCATCCTGGGGGGTGCTAAATTGGCAACATCATCTCTAAAGTTAAGATACCACTATTCTGAAGGTGACTCATTAAACTCATCATCATCATCAACAATGACAAAACATCATCATCATTATTACTATTAAGGGTAGGAGCAGAGGTAGGGGGACAGAGGAGTAAACTGCCCAATATAAGAAATAAACATTATTATTATTATTATTACATTTTTGTATATATTTGTAATCAATATGTATAATGAGAGAGATGTATTATTCAGTAAGTGACACAGGCATACCCGGAAAAAATCTGAGTGCTCCAATCAGAAGTCGAACCTAAGACCTTTCGATTACTAGTCCTGATGCATTTTTTTGGGGTATGCCTGTGTCACTTACTGAATAATACATCATTCTCATTTATTCACTAGGTTTAAAATATTCCATTACATTTATTCTATTGCGAATATGTGTAATGGTAGGTGAAAAGTATCGGGAGTGTGCTAAGCAGGCAGTGAAGTCTGTTTGATTAGTAAGAAGAGACAGGGGAAGAGGATTTAAAAAAAAACACTTCCACTTTCAAACCGACGGGTCTTTAAAATTACACACTCTACCTTGCCTGACATGCTTTATGTGAGGAAATCTCCTTTTCAGTGCTCTCATTAATTCCTCTCCAACTGGTGCTCCACCACAAAGAACATCCACCAGGGTGCTTAGTTTGTAGTTATCAACCATCGGATGTTTAGCCAAGAACAGAAGCAATGGAGGGACAAGTGGAGCAATGGTCACCTGAATCAAACCAACAGTTGAAGGGCTGAGATCAAGCATAACCGATCCAAATGACTAAGATTCACCAAAGTTTTTGCATACATGTCACCTTAAATTCCTTCAACAAATGTTGCTCCAATGTATTATCTGCTGCTTTGTGCTTTGCTTGCAATAAAAACCTATGATTATGGACAAGATTTCTGTTTTTATCACAAAATGAAGTGCAGAGCAGTGGGTAAAACATTAGGGGTAGAAAAGAATGAGTCTTGCACCCTTCTCGTACATGTATGTAGATAATAAGAGAGTTAAATCTACCCGAAATTTTGAAAAAGGTGGCCAAAAAAACTTGAGGAGCAGAAAGAGGTGTTGAGAAGGGCAATTTTTAATTATACCTTATAATCATCCAATGTCTGTAGAAACATCTTTGGTTCAAATCCTTGCAAAATGATAAGTTCACATCCTCTAGACAAGGCCAGTCCCATTGTGAAAGATTGGCTATAGCCATGGAAGAGAGGCAATATGGTCAAGACAGTCTCATGCATTCGCCAATTGAGAAATCCTTCACCTCCAATAATACATGCCTCTGCGATCAGGTTGTAGTGTGTAAGCATGCAACCCTTAGGCAAGCCTGTTGTACCACTGGAGTAGAGTAAAACTGCGACATCTTCCTTGGGGTTAATGTTGACATTACTTGGAAATCTAGAGCCATCATCTTGAATCAACTCCTCAAAAGACTCAAACCCCTTGACTTTTCCAATCGTGAAAGTGCCAGCAATACCAACTTGTAAAGCAGCTCTTTGTGCAATACCAAGGTACTCTCGATCAGTTATTAAATACCTGGCGCTGCAGTCTCGCAGCTGGTGTACAAGTTCTTGCACTCCATACTGGGGGTTGATTGTCGTTACAGTAACACCAAGAAACAAGGATCCATAGTACACAATAGGGAACTGGGCCTTGTTAGGAAGATAGATGGCTAGCACATCACCTTTCTTAACTCCTCTCTTGGCCAGGGCAGATGCGAAGTTCCTGGTCAAAATCTTAAGTTGTTTAAAGGTGTAGTGACAACCAGATGAGGGATGAGTCTGAAAAATGCAAAATTTGCAAAACATACCAGTATTTAAACCTTCAAAGCCTCAACATTAATATTAGTATAACATGTATTTTTTCACTGTCCTCTTACTGTCCTCTAATTAAGATGAGAGGGTTCAGAAACCCAGCGGCAGATAGTCGGGGGGGAGTGGAAATGAATGATTGGTTTTAGTGACAGAGTTGATAACACATGTAATTTGGCCACTGTAAAGAGAATGGAGTGCTCACATTTTGAGCAGTAGACCTTTGTCAGAGCAAACGATTTGAATCTCTTTACACGTGACTGGCCAAATTACCATCAGCTCTTTTGATATTAAACCAAACACTCCCTTATGGTACCTTCAGTTGGGAGAATTTCAAACAATGAAAGAACTTCTCTTTGTTGATCATTTCCTGTATTCTTGTGATCTGCTGAACCAAACGACTAGTGAACTATATGATGGGGTTGGTTAGTAGAGTGAACATGTGAATTGAAAGCCGCTGTGATGAACTTTAAAGCGTCAAATCTTTCATGGTGAGTTGGCATGTCACATGACATTGATCATGCACAGTTGATACCAATATGGATGACGGTATGTCTGGACTCTTTAACTTTGAAGAAGATTTTGAAGCGATACTAGCCCCCCCCCCCCCCCCCTCTACTAACAATGATATGAGCATGGGGCTACTAAAAAGAAGATTTTAGTCTCTGGCTGGCAGCGGGCGAACTCCTGTGGTATGTCTGATTACACACTGATATTGGAAGGAGAAATTAGATTCTCGTCACTTTTAGGGCTTAATTTAAAGGGTTAAGTGATTGTCATTAGTCTAGTGTGTTGACTGCATAAACATAAATAACCGGTTATTTTACAAAACCCCACTTCCCAATTGTCATCATGGTGCACCATTTCCCTGGCGTCGGCAACCATTTGCCGTAGAACTTTGACAATTTTGGCACATCTTTGGCGTGTGACAGTGGGAGGTACAGTAGCTTGCTAGCATTTTTTCAAGCATTTTAGTGAGACTAAAGCATTAAGCATTATTTTTTGAGCATTTCAGTAGCATTATTGCCCCCAAAATATTTTTTAAGATAAAAATAAAAATACTTGGCCTTTTAAAAGATCAAGCATCAAAGCCAGGACGAATAAATAATACATGACTTAATATTTGTCGTGTTAAATTTTATTCATATTATTTTGTATAAATAAATAAATCATTGATTTGGCATCGACAAAAGCCGGATCGGACCTGATGGGATCACAGATCGTATCAGGTTTTCTCAACGCCGTCATTGATTCATTGTCGAGTTAGGCCCGGTTCATACGTCGAACTTTACATGAGCCGAACCTAATCATTTGGTTCGGCGCATGTAAAGATCGACGTATGAATCAGTTAGGATCGACAGATTTGTATTTGGGTCGACCCGCCGTTTTATTCGACTGCGCCAGTCGAATAGAACGGCAAAAGTTCGATTTTGATTCAGACGTCGAACTTTACATGTGCCGAACCAAATGCATACGTTACGTATACATTATATAAATTATATCTATCCCAGAGGTCTGCGCGTTCCATCGACTTGGCATGCGCAAAGGACTTCATTCTGAACAAGATGGTGGGAAAAGAGGAATGCGCTTGTTCTTCTTGTTTCGAAACAACCAAATATACTTGTCTGGGATGCGAAAGATTACAAAAAAAAAAAATGGATCTATTCTTGATGTGCACACGCACTTCAAACTGACAGAAACTTTCCAATAAAGGCTATATCAAAGGCGAAGCCTCAAGACTTCTCAGAACAAAATCTTCTAAAACAACATTTGAAGAAAACATTACTCTATTCAAACAGAGATTACGCTACAGAGGTTACCTCGATAACCTTATAGATAAAACTCTTTCAGAAGTCAATTTCCGCGAAAGAATGCCGGCACTACAAAACAAACAAAAAACGCGCAAAAACACTTTGCCGTTTGTGACGGAAAACTAACCCTAAAAAACCTAAAACAATTCAGATGAGTAAATGGCACTTGATAGAAAATCAGCCTCTGCTAAGAGAGATACAAAGATCCTTCCCTACTTTCGTACAGAAAAGGGAGATCTTTGAAAGACGTACTCGTAATAGCAAATTAGCTTTGAAGGTCATATTCTTCCTATCTCGACCAATAGGAGCTGTGTTTGGCCTGTCTTCATTATTTTACCAAACAAGCTCTTCCATGTCAGAATTCATCTTTCCCGCCATTTTGAATCTTGTCGAGTAAAAACAACAGCCGCTGACCACGAAAACCTATTTTCTCACTTTAACTTTAATTAAGTTCGACTTCAGTTAGGTTCGACGTCTGAATCAACTACCGAACTTAATTATTTGGGTCAACCTTAATAGGTATTAGGTTCGGCTCATGTAAAGTTCGACGTATGAACCGGGCCTTAGTTTACCCTGAACTAGTACTGTTGAATTAATTAATAACATTACTTTCATTAACAAAATAAGCAGGCGTATAATTACTCATTATCCAAGAATTTTAGTGACTTTTTTGGGGTTGACCGAGCATTTAAGTGGAAAAGTGGAGCATTTTAGCAGGGAATTAAAAGCATAATGTGCAAAAGCCTAGATGTATGTGTAAATTATAATGAACCGGGGGAGATCTCGTTAACTCATTACATCCCAAAAATTATGACGCTTTAAAGTAAGACTGTTGCTTCAACGGTCTTACTCCTGCTTACCACTGCTGCACTGTCTCCATATTTATCAAAGCTCTGGAACACAAACTGTGGCCAAGAAAGATTATCCGGTATAGGAACTTTACGTCCGCTCCGAACGACTTTCAGAGCCATCTTGAATCCACAACAAGCTGGAAACAAGCTCGATTTGGACCCAGTCTCCCGGAGAGCAACTCGGAAAACTCGACTTGCTTCGCTCGGCGCTCGGCCCTACCGACCTTGGTTTTGGTCTGGAAAATAAGGGGCTGGGGCCCGTTTCTCGAAAGACCCGGTAACTTACCGGACCCGTTAAGTGATTTGGTAACAAATGTTTCTTAACAGAAGTCAATTTTTGTTAGATTTGAATACTAAATTTTATAATCTTATAATTCTATGAAAACATTTGCGAAGTACCATGTCTGTAATCATTGTGTAATCGGCGAAAAAACATTTAAAAATATACTTATCGGGCCCGGTAAGTTACCGGGACTTTCGAAAAACGGGCCCCAGGCCACTTCGGGGCCCTCCCCTAAATCCACCAATAAATTAAAAGAGGGAAAAACTACTGAACTTACGGCTGGATTTTGAGCCAACGCAACGATTAGGATAGGGAAGACTGTACTGAAAATTTTTAGCTTATTGCCATATTATGAAATGATTAGGACAGAACGACCTTACTGCTGGATCTTAAGAGATAAAGAAACAAGAGGCAGGAGAGGAAAAACTCACTAAGCTAAAGAAATGACTAGAGCAGGGAAGACTACTGAACTTCGATTGCTGCGTTATAATACATGACTTTATTATTCCACTATTATGTCATTTCACCAAATAAGGTCAAGAGAACGCGCAAAATATGAGACCGTAATACACTGTAGTGTCCCGGTTTGACCGGTTTACAACAGAGCGAATACGGACGGAAAAGGCAGAAAAAAGGAGCAACAATGTCCGGACTGGACGAAGAATAGTTTTTGAAACGATGCAGACTCGAAAACAAGTTTCACTTGTCATTTATCTTTTCATTTTATCTAATCAAATTAAAGACATTTAACTGGCTTTCTGTGTTGTTTACATCATTCGTACGCGCCATATACCGATGGACAGTTGATGCCGGGTGCATTTGAAAACTGTTACCAAAACAGAGAAGCCAAAATAACAAAATCTTTTTGTAGTGGAATAATAAATCTCTTATTCGATGGTTTTACATATAATACTCGCGGACATTTTGCTCATTGCTCGTATTTTTCCTCGCCCCTTCGGGGCTCGGAAAAATACTACGCAACTCGCAAAATATCCGCGCGTATTATATGTAAAACCATCGAATAAGATATATTTATTTTTGTGAGAGAAGTAACTAGATAATTTCATGGGCGCAAAAACTAATGCATATTCAGACAGTATGCACATGAGCAATACATCACTACATTGAGCCGACCATGATTTACTAACAGGTGTATCATGACAGTTCTCGATCTATCTTTCTTGACAGCAAGATCAAGAACTGCTAAGCAGTAATGTATGCGATGTAACTAGATATTCAGCAACAGTGATGTTTGGCTTTCTGTAATTCCCTCAAAAAGAAAAAGAATTAAAAACGAGCAGGGGAATGTTTTGAGAAGCGAAGCCAAACATGAATCTCTGTTGTCCCAGTTCATCCTAAAAACCGCCGATTGGAATTTTCATTCCTAGAAGGTTTAAAAAGCTTCTAGGATAACTTACAACAATTCAAGGCGTGGCAACTGGTAAATGCGAGACGGCGAGGCTAGCGTTTATCCTCGCGAGCCCGAGACATTTTGACTTTTTAAATAGCTAGACTGAGACTTTAAAGTGTTTTAAATGCGAGCGCGAGACGTGCAGACTCTTGAAATAAAAATTCTTGCAGATCTAACAAAGGCCAACTTGCAAAGGAAAATTACTTCTAAGAAAGCTGTTTTGAATGCCGAGCTTTGCCTAGTTCCTTGGCCTCTCTCTATCTTTCGTCTCTGTACTGTCAATTCATTTCGGACCACGTGGTCCCAGAGAAAAAGCCGTGAAGGCTTTACAGGAACTGGGTAAAGCGATGCTCAGTGCAGTAAGTAGCCAATTAAAAATATGAATTTTTGACGGGTTGCACGCTTGGATAAAATCATCGAGCATTGAAACACAACGAAACAGAACAGTAAGGTGTACCAAATCACCCAGTTTTATTTAATTTTTAAAAATCTTGTTTGTAAATTAGTGATCGTAGAGAAATCATTTGCTGTGGATGATCTCTTAGATACAACACAGCAATCAACTGTACTCAACGATACAGATATGTTTCTTTTTTTATAACATACCTTTTGAAGGTTTTATAGTTTGAAATCTTTCACATAAATATGTGGTAATCTTTAAAAACAATATGTGGTACAATTCAGCGAGATCAACCCTGATATTATGAAATGCTGCCTTGAGGACCACAGACAATCCCCGAACGTAGAGGTGTACATGTTACTAAAGATGACTCTTTTGCTTCTCCTTTTCTCGGAGAAGGCGACGTAGTATTTTCCCACTGGGAGATTTTGGAATCTGATCAACAAATTCCACTCCACCTCTCAGCTTTTTCTGTGATTGCACTTTCTTGGCCACGAATTCTTTGATTTCTTCTGCCGTCACGTTTCCACGACGGACCACGAAAGCCTTCGGCAGCTCTCCGGCCTCAAGATCGGGAACACCGATGACTGCCACGTCGTCGATTTTCGGGTGAGTAATCAATAACGCTTCGAGTTCGGCAGGAGGAACCTGGAAAGACGGAAGGAGAAGCAAGCAGAAAAGAAGAATTTACGAGAAGAGAAAAGACAAGTTGGAAAAGTTTTAATTTAGTTGTACAGTCAACTCTCGCCTTGCGGACACAAAATTGTTTACAAACCATTTCCATCCTAGCCATCTGCAGCAAAAGATGAAAGATACTAGTTTCTGTGCACTTTCTGTTAACAAAACTGGACCACTATTTTAACGTCTTGGTCGATAGAAATACAATAAGGTTTTAAGCCACTCCCAGTGACACTAAAAATAGATGACACTGCCTCTGATGTTACCTGAAATCCCTTATACTTGATAAGTTCTTTCAAACGACCAACAATAAAGAAATATTCATCTTCGTCGTAGTGTGCAATGTCTCCCGTATGAAGCCAGCCTTCACGATCAATTGTCTGCGCTGTGGCTTCTGGGTTGTCTAAGTAACCTAAAATGGTGTTTATAGAAAGTTTCTATCAATAGAGGGATTAGGTAGTACTAGCAAGCCCGACAAACGTCAGTTTGACTTGCAAAACGTAAAGATTTTTTGTTCGTAAGTTTTACGTCTCCGACTTAAAAGTTTGACAAGCGCGACAGAAGTTCCTTTCTCTGTCTGCTCGGGGAGAAAACAGTTTTCTAAGCATCAACTGAAGCGACCGCGAGATAATTAATGTGGTTTCTGGCGACGCTTTGGGAGTTACGGTTAAGGGAACAGCTAGATATTATCATAGTTCGCCTTCTTAAACTTTTTTTCTTCATATCTGTGTTAAGCTGGCAGCCAACTAGTTATTTTGCAATGTAATATTAGACGTCACCCAAAGAAAAGAGTCTCTCTGGCATTATAGAACTTTAGCAACGACGACGGCAAAGGCAGCAAAAACGTCACTATTAAAATGAATTCGCGTTTTCTCAAACGTCACGGCGATTCGGCCAACTCGCTGTAAATGTCGAATGTAGGTGAAATTTCCTGGAGTTGAATTTGCACCCAAGTTTAGAAAGAGAAAGAAAAATTCGTCGTAGTGTGTTTACGTCCTCCACGAAACTCCCTATCAGGAAATTTCACGCACTAAACGTGCAGTGACGGCAAAGAAATGTACCAAAAAGTGTGATGCACGCGCAGAGTTATTGTTTTAATGATTATAAAAGCCTATTGCTTATTTGACGTTCTCGTTGCCGGCGCCATACGTCGTTGCTGACGTTCCCTATTAAAACGGGCAAACGACAGACGACAAACGTGCAGTGAAAACGGCGGGAAAGTGATGATTACGTGGGGTTTTCATTGTAAACGTGATTCTTAACCTGCCTAATAAGGAAGAGTAAAGGTAGCCTGCATAGCAAGCGTTTCCGTGCTGTTTCCGAGCAAGGACCGCACGAAAATGGCGCGAGTAAGCGTTTCATTTCTCGCGCGGCCAAAGCCGAGAATCTCGTTCCTCGGTCTTTCTTTGCTCCGAAACAGTACGGAAACACTTGCTACGCAGGCTAGAGTAAAGGAGGTGGTCCTTGCTGGTGGTATTCCCTGGTATTACAGAGGCTAAGGTCACGTTTATTCTGTTAAACACAGGTAATTTTTCTGTTAGCGTGTGGAATCATGAAAAAAAGTTTAACTGCACCAAGCGTTTCAGTATCAGTGACCGACAACGTTACACAGCGCATCTCAACTCAAGGGTAAAAATAAAGTATATAACAACAACAATGCAATATAAATAGGCCATTTCCGAGTTACTGTGAACCTCACTATGAAAGCGAGGCTAGTGCAAAACATAGGAAAATTAGTTTGGTTTGTATATGAATGAAAACTAATTTTCATAACAAAAACTTTGCACTTAGCCTCGCCTTCATAATGAGGTTCACAGCAACTCGGAAATGGTCTGTTATACCATCACAATCACCGTTACCGCACGGCAAAATCAATGAGTTTTCATATATTAACAAGTTTAACAAGCGAAGAGAAGTATAGAGTAGCTGAAAAGATGCAAGTTTTCCAAATTGTGATCTTACATGGCTATTGGTATCAAAGGCGGTGGGAAAATGATTTTTCCAATTTACCGCAACATGTCGCATACGCCGCCCATTTTGGTACACAATTTTGGAAAATTAAATAGAAGAAATGCCCTCGCTGTTATTTAAGCAACTTAAGCTGTTGGGAAAAGAAAGCCTGAAAAAAAAATCAGGCTTGAACGGGATTCGAACCCATGACCTCTGACCTCTACCAACTGAGCTATCAAGCCAAATGGGAGGTGGTCGACATATTGTGAGATATATATTCACTATTCGTAATTGTATTAGAAAATCTTAATTCTTCAAACACCATGCTATGGAGAAATTTTAAAGACCGCTCACTCGAAAGCAAAGAATTTGAACTTTAAAGTGTCAGAACCACATGGAAAACCCTCCTTTCCATTCCACCGGTGATTCGTTTCTCTCACCTTTCATTACTGTTGGCCCCCTTATACACATTTCTCCGTCTTGGTTTGGCCCCAGGGTTCTACCAGTATCAAGATCGATAATCTGAAAACAAATAATCAAAAGTAAGTGATATGTAATAATAACAAACTTATGCATTATTCAGGTTAACAAAAGAAAACGTATCCTAACCCTAGCCCTAACCCCGTAAAATCAGCACATAAAGCGGTTTTGAATTGATTGTCGAAAATAATAGGCGTTTGCACTACTGCGCGCTGTGATTGGTTGGTAAAACTCGCGCCACTTTCTCAACCAATGAAATGCAAAGGCAAAAGTAATCGTGACTTGTTCGCACTTGCTTTCCCGCCCTTTGCGCCGCTCACGTCTATCTCCTTCGAGTTCTGATTGGTTCCTTGCGCTGTTTACGCCTTTTCTGAATGGTCAGAGCAATTACTTTGGTATTGTTTTTACGAAAGTCAATAGAGAACCGCTCTACAATGCGCCCATATCGTGTTCTGCAAATAAATAAATAAATAAATAAATAAATAAATAAATAAATAAATAAATAAATAAAAGACAAAATCCTGTCGAGGGAACTTTCAAGACCGCGGTGTTATTTGACGGTATTCTTCAAACCATTGTGTTACGTGAAGATTAAACAGAATAAGAATAAATGAGTTCGAACAGCAGCAGCAGCAGATTTAATTATTAATTTCGAGCATTACAATCACGTTAATCCAGGAATCTAAATTTCATCCACACACGCTTGGAGCTAAAATGTATAATCTACCATGGATTAACTTTGCTGAAACAAAATATGAAGCAGCGTGGACAAGTTTAACAGTCTCAGATTGAAAGAAACTGAAAAAGTGGCCTTTTAATAAAAAAAAAAAGGAGTATCGGCTTTCGATATACCAGTTCAGTACATTGTTATGTCGAAGTAGTAATGTAAATCCACAGGTACTGCAATGCGCATGCCGTTTAATGGTCTTTTCCATTGGTTGTTAGTAGAATGGATACTCCAAAACAAGTTTGGACACCTTATAATGTTTATACAACAGAAATCTTCTTTCAAACTTCACAGTAAAAAAAGTTAAAATCAAAATAGTGTACGCCTGGTCATTTGCTTCATAACTGCTATCTATATACACTAGACCAACGAGGGCTAGTTGAGGGAAAATTATGGTAAATTTTAACTTATTTCAGAGAGCTAGCCATGACAACAAATGACAGCTAACCGTTCAAATCAGTGCTTAGGCCTAAAAAGTGCAGATCTGTGCTAATCTCGTACGACATTCCCGAACCAAATGAGATCTTGATGCGAGATTAGATCTGTGCTAAACCTCCAAAACGGTTGTTCTGTCTCTGCCTAAATGGAGCTCTTTTCTCTCAGTTTTCTGCCTAACAAATGGGCTTCCGTTCTCGTCTATGTCAGGGCTATCACGATTAAGGATACTATATTGTGTAAACACCATAAGGTGTCTTGCCATGTTTTGGTGTGTCCATTCTAGGATCAATCCGTTGGGTTTCAAGAACAACCCGTTATTGTTGCAGAATATTGAAAATATAAGGATTGAAGCAGAATCCAGGACCTACCGTTTTGTACAAAATCTTTACGATATGTGTTTTTTTACCAGCACCTTATCACCCCCACCCCCCACCCCTCCCAAAAAGAGACAAAAAATTTGCCTCTTAAACTGTATCACCCACGAAAATGGATCAGGAGTGCAGCCAACGAGCATAGCCACGTGGCTAACAACAGCCAGAGCTCAGCTGGGTTTCCGTAACATGAACTGGGCCCAGCATTCAAGTTATTCACACATACCTTGCATTCCAAGTTTGGTAGCAGAACACCCACTGATCCAGGGACTATTTTGCCATCAGGAGCTATGTTGTGAGAAGCTCCACTCAATTCGGTCATTCCAAACCCTAAGGGAGTTTGCAAAACAGCTCGATGTAAATTCAAGATGTAGTTTAGCCTCCAAATTGAACCAGTTCCGTTTCGAGGGATGCTAAGCCAGCCCAGAAGCCCAATCACCGGAGCATATAACTCCTATATCTTCGTCTAACGGTGTTTTTATAGACCTATTTATTTTAGCTTGAAGTTCCCACAAATTCAGCCTCCAACGGGAGCCTAAGGGTGCGTTTCATTAAGAAAATCCGAATAAGGATTTCTGATCCAAGATCACTCGGATCATGGTGTATTAAAGGCACCAACAAATCCACTCAGGGTAAGGATTCGTCGGTTCCTTTGATGCACCATGATCCGAGTGATCTTGGATCAAAACTCCGGATTCGGATTTTCCCAAAGATACACATCCTTAATAACCATGTCTCATGCTTTGCATAATTCTCGTGTGAACCAGTATTTACATTGTCGCGGGAAATAGCATTTCCATGAGTATCTAAAAATAGACAGATCTTGAAACACCGTGACATAGGCTGGCATAGGAGCTGTACGCCCAAGTAATGCGCTCCTGGCCCGCCCCAATCAGTCACTTTATTTCTTACAAATTAGCGATGAACCTCGCACGCGGAACCCAAAGGACGATACCTGAAGGTGAACACTACCTAGCGTTTGAATAGCCAATCAAAGCGTGTGAAAAACACTATTCATTGGAATAGTATATACTAAACACTGACATTGTTGCTTTCGCGGCGCAAATTTTGCTTTCAAAACGTGTCTACCAGTCTACCAAACTTTTTCTCCCGCAAATACCCTGTCCTAACCTTGTCTAACTGTGTCCACGTTGGGTATCCTCCTAGCTACGCCTCTTTCCAGTTCCTGAGAGAGAGCAGCGGCACCTGAGGAGATAGACTTGAGACTGGACAAGTCGAACTTGTCTACCAGAGGATGCTTTGCCAAAAATAACACCAGGGGAGGGACCAGAGGAGCATTTGTCACCTGGGGAAGAAATGGGAAAACATAACCTCTAATCAAAAACATCATCCGATTAAGGTTTTTTTTTTTTTAGACTTTTTTCAAGGTTCGCTAAGCGGACTGGCTTGGTCAAATGCAAGTAAACATCTATTTTTGTGATGAGCGACTGACTTTATGAAAACAAAAAAAAAACGTAACATTCACGTGCACTTGATTGATTGCTGTATATCGTAAAAGAAATCTTCTCCAGGTGACTTAGGAAACAAAGAATCTTTGTCATTCCCGTAACTAGGACAAAAAGGTTTTCAGAGTCGTTTATCATTCGCAGCTGTAATGATGCACAGTATGCTTAATCCGATTTTTTTAAAAAAAATATTAATTATTTTTAATTAAAAAACTGTCGTTAGATGATTTACACTTTTATTGTACTTTTATTAGCTTATCGATCTATTGTAATTATTCAGAAAATGCTTCTAAAAGTTACGCAATTCAGTGTTTTTTCTGCAAAGTAATTTCAATAAAACCAGTCTCTCTTTCTGCCTGTCTGTCTACTTTTATTCTGTAAACTACGTAAAATGCTTTTAAATCTGTTACTACGTAAAGTTTTTGCATATCTGTATTTGTAAGTTCTTGTTACTTTTCTAAAGTGCTCCTGTATTCGTCTTGTCCCGCCTCGATAAGTTTTGTAACTATTTTCGGGACAATTCTGTCTGTCTATATGACGTCTCAGTTTATCCAGTAAATCTTGAACTTCCAAGCCATGAAAGCTTGTCATTCCGTGTTCTCTAGCATTGCACTGAGTCCACCAGAATTGTAAAGAATTGAGGATAGGGAGTGTCCTGAAATATGGCTTAGAGATAAAATAAAGGCGCCCCTATCGCAAATTCTGGGACGGATTTCTTCAGCCGGTAGTCGCACTTCCTCAGCCATTACTTTAGCTTCCAGCGGAGGATATTGCATGCTACAGCAATAGAAGCCGTCCTCGCAAACGCTCTTTTGGCTCCTCACGCAATGCGTGTGGAGGAAAGGTTGCGTGACGAGCCAAAAGAGCGTCTGCGAGGGCGGCTTCTATTGCTGTAGTATGCAATATCCTGCGCTGTAACACCCGTCTACTAAGTGGACTGACCTTGTAGTCTTGAATAGCTCGAAGAAACGTGTTTGGTTCGAAGCGCGAGAGCAGGACAATCTTACTTCCAACATGCAGCCGTCCTGCCATTATTATTGCTAAGCCGTAAATGTGGTAGAGGGGTAACACATTTAAAACTACCCCTACATCCTCAAGTGGTGGACCATCTTTAAAAAGGATACGCACTTCCGCTATCAGATTGTAGTGCGTCAGCATAACACCTTTAGAAACACCTGTCGTCCCACTTGAGAATGGTAAAGCAACTACATCCTTCTTTGGGTCGATTTTCACATCGTCTGAGAATGCGGCTCCATCTTCGGATAGAAGAGAAGAAATTGACTCACAGTCTTGCGCTTGTCCAATCACAAATACGGAACGCATTCCTTTCAACACGCCTGCACTGAAAGCCTTCTCCGCAAGCGAAGGAGTGGTAACAAGATATTTTGCACGGGAGAGTTGTAGGTAGCGAGCAAGGTCCTCGTGTGAAGACTTAGGGTTGACTGTCGCGATTATTCCACCTATGATCGCGGCGCCGAAGAAGATGATCGGATATTCTATGACATTTGGAAGATACATGGCCATGACGTCACCCTGTTTAAAGCCTCTTCTGGCCAGGCCATAACTAAAACGGTGTGTTTGGTCTTTAAGCTGAGCGAAGGTGAAAAATCGCCCGGACCCAGCGTCGATCTATAGGAGACAAAAAAGAAATAATATCCTCACAATGTAAGCTCAGTTCTGGGCAGCAGGGATGGCGCAGAGGTGAGAGCACTCTTCTCCCTCCAATGTGGCCGGGGTTCGATTACGAGACTCGGCGTCATACGTGGGTTGAGTTTTGTTGTTGGTTCTCGTCCTCTCTCCGAGAGGTTTTTTCTGGGTACTTCGGTTTTCATCTCTCGTTAAAAACCAACATTTCCAAATTTCAATTCGATCTGGAGAGTGTCTCCAATTAGCGGCTCTGCGCTAAATGGTTTGAGACTTAAATATAGTGCAAAACAGGCCCCTGGGGGGGGGGAGAGGTGCCTTTAATCTTTAATTGGTATACTTCTGAAACAGTAAAAAATAAAATACTATACTAGAAGTTTCAATAGGTAAATAATTCAGAAAGAAAACAGTAAATACTGTACTAAAAGGATATAAGCTAAAATTCACATAAACATATATACATCAATCGTTTCTACATTTCTGAAATAGAAGTTGCCAGATTGAAAACATGTGAAAAGCACTTGAGACACAAAAGTGTATTGCAAACCATGCTGTGATTTTTGGTAGAGCTACTTCATTGAATAAAGAGACTGCGTCTCCAGATGGTGGTTTTTACTAAGCAATCAGACACTGGAAATTTTTGAACAGGCCCAGTTAAGAAAACATTATCCCAAAACGCCATTCATATAGTAAAGAAATAATTGAGAAAACTGTTGAGATTGCCTTCATGCAAATATGTAAAAAATATTGTTTATGTGCCATTTAATTTCAGCAGCTGAGTAAAACACAGCTATACAAGAATTAAAAGAGTTTAAAGCTTAATATTTATGGGTTCATTCAAACTCCACAGTCTGTATGGAGCTTGAAATTCAGTTATTCATTGTGTTATACAATTGAGCCAGTTTTACTTTTTCCTGGTTACTTTTCCTTTTTATCAATGCACACCCTGTTAAAGAAACATTGTGCCATAATCATTGGAATTGCCAATAATTTCAGATAATCGTGTCAGTTCAGATTCTCGTTTCTAGCACTCCTCAGCTGTCCTTTTGGATGGTAGGATTTAAAGGAGCAGACTGTCACCTAATTTTAGTGTCACTTTGAATAGCCAAAAGATATATATTTTGTACCTGTAGAAACATACAAAAAAAAATGGTTCGGTCTTGTTAACATTACATCCTTACTGTAAAATCAATCATGTTTATTTTGCCCTGGTATGGCTATCTGTTAACCCTTTAAGCCTTAACAGTATTCAGCATCAAATTCCTCCTTGTAATATCAATGCTTATTCAACCCCTGAGGTCAGGAGATTTGAGGATATGATCACCCAAAGTGAATTTTCATGATATTTAATTAATTTCTCCATGGTACTACTATAAGAAAAGTATGGGGACAAGATAGGAGAATTTGCTCCTCTTTGATATTAGGGTTTAAAGGTTTAAACAGTTTCTTGTTGTTTCATTATTATACAGGTACATATCTATACAGAGATTATGAAAAGAAAAGTTATTTCAAGGATTTCTGGTATATTTCAACCTGAATGTGCAGTTCCAGAAAATATCCATACTCCACCCATGGAAGGTTTTTTGTTTTGCACCCCTCCTCTCCCCAGGAAATTCCAGTTTAGCTTCATACTTTGCTTCCAAAATTTTGGCTTTTAAGACCCCCACCCCCCTAGGAATTTCTGATGACCTTCCTCAGGGTGGGTATTCAGGGATGTCTGAATTGCCCCACAGTGCGTCTTCAAATATGGAGAAAATGACTTCCCCTGCCAGCAATAATAAAACGCCTTACAGAGGCGTCACATCAAGGGCAGGCCAGGTTCAGTGGGGGGGGGGGGGGGGGGCGTCAATTAAACAGTACCTAAAACAACGCTAAACATTTCAGATTTCCTTGTCAGAAAGTCCAGTCTACAACAAATAGCAAACTTCGTCAATATTATTATCCGGGAGATTACAGACATAAATCTGGAGACCGGGAGATACGGTTCAAAATCTGGAGACTCCTGGATTATCCGGGAGAGTTGACGGGCCTGGTATTGATTTTTTTTCTGGAACTGCACATTATGGGACTAAAGTAGGGTTAGTGTGACTGAATCTCAGTTTAGTCAGGATATCACTGCATAATGTCTTCTACTGACAGTTGTGCCTTAAAGGCACTGTTACAGTGAGTTTGTTGTGTTTTGATCAAAACTGCTCAACTATTTAACAAAAAACCTTTCCTCTAACACAAAATTGCCCTTAGAGATCTGGGAGGACGATATTGAAGTGATCTCTTGGAGGAAAAACAAAGTGTAATTAGTTCTTCAGTGACTTCTCTAACATGCACAGCTGAAAGATTAGAACTTAATAAAATCGCCATCAATTTCCACCCTAGCCATCCACAGCCAAATTAGATAAATACTTAAATTCCTGATCACTCCTATTAAGCTTATTTAACAATAGGCCTTATCACGGTTTTCAACGCCATATTGACGAGTAGGCAAACAGGCTTGAAATAACAGTGTTTGTTGTTTGTATGTTTGTATGGAAATCCGAACTTTCCATACATTTCCCCGTATTTTTTTCCCACGAACTATTTTTAGTAGCAGTTCACAGCTGGTTCGCTATACAGACAAATGTATGGAAAGTTCAAAACATGACTGGACGCTTTCTGGCACAGCTACATCCCTCCAATCCCTAGTGCCAAAAGTCTCCAATTCGTGAATTTTTCAGAAGCGATGTTTTATGAAAATTATTTGACATCGGATTTCCATACAAACACTGTTATTTCAAACCTTTTTGCCTACTCGTCAAAATGGCGTCGAAAACCGTGATAAGGCCTATTATTTCATGAGCGCGCACTGGATATCAGATGATAGATAGCCAGTGAGGCACATAGCGCCAAGTTGGCTGTAATCATCACATATCCAACAAGCGTGAGTGCAATCATTGTTTTATTAAAACAATCAAGAAATCTTATTTTCTAGATCTTGCTGATTTTGCTTTTAATTGCAGGAACAACCAGAAGACAATTTGATAGTTGCTATTTCTCAGGCCTGGTACAATGGCTCATATACCATGACCGCTAAAGCCAATTCCTGGAATTGCACTATACGATGATTCGTTTTTTAATGATATTAAAATATTATATATGAAAGAAGATCTGATCGCGTGGCCTCGAGCATATACAAAACGCCGATACAGAACAAGGCAAGACAACACAGTCAAATGATACGGTACAACAAAATAAGGAGCTATGCTTACGTACAATAGCTTGTCTGTCTCCATACTCATCAAAGTTTTGGAAAACGAACTGAGTCAATGATAAATTGTCGGGGATGTTTATGTCAGGCCATTTGCTTCGAATGGTTGTCATGTCTGTCTTGAAAATTGCGAGCCCTCTTTTGGACAAGCTGTAAAGTGCATCCGAGGCGGCTTCGTTGACTTGGTTTTTACGTTGAATCTATTTTTTTCAGGGAACTAAGGTGCATTTGATTTGAGGATATACTCGATTTACGCCGTGACCGCTGGTACATCGCCCAAAGCTCGAGCTTGGGTAGCCTGTGGACCACTCATACGCGCGTTGAATCATGGAGCCAAAAGCTTGGGGGAAAGTCACGCAATCCACTGACGTACTCTGTGCAGAGGGAAACATGGGGGTCGACCAATTGAGCTGAATTTCATAGAAACTTCAATGAACCTATCATTTTTGCGTCAGTTCAGTTGTCCTGTGTCTTCGATTTCCACGTCTTCCTCTGCATATATCCCCGCTTTACTAGCTCACCCCTGGATGAATCGCAGCCCAGTTCTACGCAGGAATTTTTAACAGGCATAGAACTGGGACCAAGTAGACTTGTCAGACTGGTTGGACAATTCGAATTGAATCGGAACGGAAACAGGGATAACATGCAGAAGAAAAAGCGAAACTCAAAGATACAGGACAACAGATCAAGCGGGAAAGATTTCTGCACAGTCCGAACATAATTATACATGCGCCACTGTCATATTTCACGATAGTCTCCTGAGCCGTTCGTAGTGTCGTCATGCAACGCTCCTCCCCACTAAGAATGGCTGCGCAGTAGACTAATTACACGACGGACCAGGAAATCCTTCGGCAGCTCTTAGGCTTCAATATGGAGAACACCGATGACTGCAACGTCATCGGAGTAATCAACTAGATGCAACAATCACACATTGCTGAACACCATTTAAAAACAAACCACAGAATCGACTGGGATTCTGCCAAGTGCGTTACCTACAGTACAAATTACTATCAACGGCTCACTCTGAAAGGCTGGTTTACTAACTCAGAACAAACGCCACCCAACCGTTGCCTAAAACAACCTGCACCTTACAAACGACTTATTGACATCAACAAAAATCTTAGACGACAAAGAGCATAAACTACACCTCTTGCTTCCCCCAAGACATACCCCTAAGTACAACTTTAGGCAAAGCCGAATGTTTGATCTTAGTTATAAGACTAATCGTACAAAGAATAGTTTTATTAACTTTCAGTGTAATTTAATTAACAACAATAAGAATGTATATTAGGTTGTATATCTTATAAATATTTTTAGTATCTCTAGCATTTTTTTAAGCTTTTTTTCCCCTTAGTATATACAGTTATTGTACGTAATTTAGCCAATGGCTACCATGTACATACTAATAAAATACCTATCTCAGTATTTATCTATCTCACAAAACAGACAAACAATAGGCAATTTTACCAACAACAGACCAACCGTTTGACTAACAAAACACGGATCAAAACGCACCAATCACTTTTCAGTCTTTATAGCCAATACCATCACAGCTTACTGACAAACGATCAGTAACCTCTCGACTTTCTTGACCAATCAGGTCAACAGCCAGCGACATTTATACCATCTACTGACGTTCCACAATTTACTTGGCTCTGAAGATGACTTCCGCTCAGGTTGTCGAAACGTCAGTCAATGTCACCTCAAACGAGAGTCGTTCTCAAGACTACGGATGATCATAATTTACGTACATATGAAAATAATTTTATTAACCAAATAAAAAAAATGTCTCGTTTGAATAAACCGAGTACGTTGCTGTTACCAAGCTATAAACAATGTTACCCAAAATTTCTTCGATACCAGAATTCAACGATACTAGGTCGAGGTCCTAACCATGCTAACGATACTAATTGGCATCACAGTCTACCATTTCTGAGCACTTAGCCACGCTGGCTACCAATGCCTACATAGACAATCTCAAAAAGCCACGAATTTTACTAAGGACATGCTTTTCTGTTGAGAAGGCGACGAAGTATTTTTCCACTGGGAGATTTTGGTATTTGGTCAACGAATTCCACCCCACCCCTCAGCTTTTTATGTGGTGAGACTTTCGTGGCCACGAATTCTTTGATTTCTTCTGCCGTCACGTTTCCACGACGGACCACGAAAGCCTTCGGCAGCTCTCCGGCTTCAACATCGGGTACACCGACCACTGCCACGTCATCGACGTTCGGGTGAGTAATCAATACCTCTTCGAGCTCGGCGGGAGGAACCTGGAAAGTAAGCACGAACAAATTACGAGCAATGCCAAAGAAAGATTTTGATGACAATGGGCTACTGTCCGGCCGGCTCCGTACAGCATAGCGTACTTGTGGCAATGGGCGAGGTGGAACTACGGTTGAGTCTGTGAAAATCAAAGGGTGTGACCACACAAATGACAGCAGAGGAGCATTTTCCTCAACAGATTCCTGTGGTATTGTTCATCTTCTTTGATTTCTTCTAAACGAAAACATTAGAAACTTTTTAATTTAGTTGCACTTTAGGTTACGGTTAAGAGTATTTGATCAAAGAGGCAAATGTAAAATGGAAAGAGAAAAATATGTTTGGCTGGTTGTTACCTGAAATCCCTTATACTTGATAAGTTCTTTCAGTCGACCAACAATAAAAAAATATTCATCTTCGTCGTAGTGTGCGATGTCTCCTGTATGAAGCCAGCCTTCACTATCAATTGTCTGCGCGGTGGCTTCTGGGTTGTCTAAGTAACCTGAAAAACTGAATGCTGTTAATAGAATGTTTCCATCATATTCCATCAGCAAAAAGATTTTATTTTCGTGTTCTATAGGTAACTCGGTAAACGTAAATTCGCCCCCAGAGTAAAACGTGAAGGTTTCCTTCGTAAGCTTCACTCCAACTCAGTAAAAAATGATTTCCCTGTGAGATAGTAGCTCTCTTTTTCTTTCTAAAATAGCTTCCTTAGAATCAGCTAAAGCGGTGACTTGTTTAATGTGGTTTTCTTGAGATGTTTTGGCGTTACTCCATAAAGTGACAGCCAAACATCAGTTCATCTTCTTGGTCTTTTGTCTTTAACTCTTCTGTCTGTTAGCGTATAAAAGCTGACCCATTGCATAAAATAGAAAACGAAAGACCGCACACGTAAAAATGGCGGGAAATTTGCGATCACGTGATTGGTTATTTTCGCCGTAAACATTATGTTTAACAAATAGATTCCATTTTGCCGTGCGTCTGTACTCTGATAACGCACGGATGACGTCAAAACGTGGTGAGAACAAAGAAGTACGCTACGAGCCGCAGGCGAGTGGCGTGACTGATGTTCTCACCACGTTTTGACGTCCTCTGTGCGTTATCAGAGTACAGACCCACGGCAAAATGGAATCTATTTGTTTTATACAATAACCAAGACATTTCAACACATTTCGAGCGAGCATCGCGTTGACTGAGCTGAGTCAAAAACTTTCCAGCAAACTAAGTTTTAGACTACTACACACATGCAATTGTGATCTTCTAAATTAGAGTATAATCCGAAAGAATTTCACTAACAATATTTTCAAAACTAACCTTTATCCCAGAAGGAAATCCTGACCCCAAAATATTACAGCACGTAAGTCGCTTCGATTCACTGCGATTTGTAATCGATTACTCGCCATTACCGGATTTCTATCAGCGACATATTTCGACAAATATTTGTTTCCTTTTCACGTCACAACAAAGTTCTAGCTTTTTTGTCCTGGTTGAGATCACTCTCAACGGTCTTTGTCCAATTTTTTTTTTATTGGGCAGTTTTCCTTTCCTGCGAAAATTTGCCGTGTTTGTCAGCTACTCGCAAAAACTTTGTTGACCAGTTACTCTGGCTGGACTCTAGACTCTGATCACGTGCTCCGGTCACACCACTCGATGACGTCAATCGTGCGTCTATACTCTAATCACACACTCCTCTAGACCAATGAAAACGCGAGTTTTACACAGTTCATTGTATAATTCAGAGTAACATGCCAGATCACAAAGACTATCCTCCCTTCCCCTTATTCATGAGTCCGGTGGTGGGAAGTCTCGAATGGACTGATGGCACTGTCATAAGCTCCTTTAAGTCCGATCTCAATCCCCTCCCTCTCCCCATCTCGTTTAATAGGGAGGTGTCCATGTTCGCCGAATTTTCTGACGTCATCTTTAATCACTAAATCCATTAAATTTGTAACTTTCCTAAAAGGAATTGTTCAGATAATGTTCAAATTTCAATGCTGAGCCCAGCTGCTATCCCTCGCGATTCCCACCTTGCAACCCTTCAGAATAGCTTATTCCCTCCCCAGCTCGTTCAATCTTGTACCCAGAGTCCTCAGGCTCTTTGGCCGGCGGTTGGTCTCCAGGAGAGACTCTGGAGAATTCAAAAAATTTAAATTTTTTTATTGGCTGCCTCGTAGCAGTTTGCATTGTTTCACTGCAGAAATCCTGCGGTAATAAAATTCCAGTACCCCAGAGTCTCTCCTGGCGACCAACCGCTGGCCAAAGAGCCTGAGGACTCTGGGTACGAGATTGCAGCTCGTTTATGCACCTCTGTAATTCAAGCCATGGCTTTGAGTGAATAAGACCACCAGCCAGTATGAGTACTGTGGACTGTTTGCATTCCAAGGTGATTCAAAAGATCGATTGTATTCATTCTTCCATCTACGCATTTTCTTTCTCTCACCTTTCATTACTGTTGGTCCCCTTATACACATTTCTCCGCCTTCGTTTGGTCCCAGGGTTCTACCAGTATCAAGATCGATAATCTGTAAAGGAAGGAAAAACATCAAACGAAAGCAAACGATACGTAAACCCAGTGTTAGTTGTTAGAGCAGATCAGCAAAGGGGGGCTGGGATCTCAGTCAGTTATCAGTTAAATTTTCGGCCATTTCTTAGCTATCAGTTAAAATTTATATTTCTGGCCCTTTTTCTCAGCTATCAGTTCCCCGTTCTCGGTGATTGCACTTAAAGAAGGCAGCATTTCTCAGCCGACAGTTAAGAGTTTCGCTAATTCTTCCTATCCAATTCCAGTTGCTGTTTTCCACTGGATAAGATGCTATTCCATTGTAGATGAACTATATCATGCAGCTCACATTTTGTTACATAGAAACTGATACAGTGAAATATTGAGAAAACATTACTACAACCCTCTATTTGGCCTTTGTCAATACGGTATCTCAGGCACATATATGGGAAGGAGAGAGAAGTCAGCTTAAGCAGGGAACATGAAGCGCGATTAAGAGAAAGAAAGGGGAGATCATATCCGTTTCCCCTTCCTCTCTCCGCTTCTAATGTGCGTGTCATATAGGCTATTTCCATATACCTTACATTCCAAGTTTGGTAACAGAACACCTATAGAACCAAGAATATCTTTGCCATCAGGAGGACCTGGCACGTGGGAAGCTCCACTCAATTCTGTCATTCCAAAACCTAGAGAAATTAACAAAGGAACAGCACGCAGCTTAATAATGGCAGAAGCACACCAAATGCGCGCATATGTGGTTGGAAGGCTTTTCGTTGTGATCGCGACGTGAAAACCTAGAAGTATCGTCGGGACTATTCCTCGTGCTTTCCGACCTTGTTACAGTCAACTGCCTTTATTGCGGACACCCTCGGGACCGCGAGTTAGTGTCCTTAATAGCGAGAGTCCGTAATAGCGAGAATTTATTTCAGTCAAATGTCTGTACTCTATTTTTGCCGGGGATTTAGCTGCTGTCCGTATTATCGGGGTGTCCGTAATAGCGAGGTGTCCGCAAGGCGAGAGTTGACTGTATATATTTCGCTCCCGAAAGACACAAGATTGTCCTTGCTCGCGTGGGACTAATAACTGACTCTTAACAGCCTGAAGTGTTTCCTTTCGGGGAAAGGGCGCGCAAGGAAGCGAGTGGAGCGCGAGGGATTTTCAGGTGACGTTAAAACTCTTTTAAATGTCTTCCCGCCAATTGATTCATCCGCGCTGCTGGTATCATATATTGCTTCCTGCAAAACGTGCGGGAACATCTGCAACAGTTTTTCTTCATTTAGCCGGTCCTGACCTTGTCTAACGTTTCCCACGCTGGGTATCCTCTTAGCTACACCTGTAGCAAGCTCTTGAGGGAGAGGGGCAGCACCTGAGGAGATGGACTTGAGACTTGACAAGTCGAACTTGTCTACCAGCGGATGCTTGACCAAAAATAACACCAGGGGAGGGACCAGAGGAGCGTTTGTCACTTGTAAAAGAAGAAGAAGAAGAAGAAGAAGAAGAAGAAGAAGAAGAAGAAGAAGAAGAAGAAGAAGAAGAAGGAGGAGGAGGAGGAGGAGGAGGAGGAGGAGGAGGAGGAGGAAGAGGAGGAGGAGGAGGAGAAGAAGAAGAAGAAGAAGGAGAAACGAAAAACAAAAATAAAAAGTCTGAGTCAAGATAACCTAAGGTAGCATCCCGCTTGACTGGCTTTGGTGATAAGCAGGAACAAAAAACAACAACAACTGGTGCTGTCAGGAGCCGTTTGGTGCTGTTCATGTGGTACTACAGTAAGCTGGGTACAGGAATCGACGGTTTAACTTGTGCCTGGTATTGGAGGATTATGTCAGCGGACCTGGTGCACAAGTTTGTAAGGTTCAGGAGCTAGCTTGGACAAATGTAACTAAACGTTTATTATTTACTTATATTATTATTATTATTATTATTATTATTATTATTATTATTATTATTATTATTATTATTATTATTTTGCAGTGTAAAATGTAGGAATGCTAATCATGAACCACACCACGGGGCGCACAGCGTAGCCTATGTGGCCTTAGAGGAGCTAAACTGCTCTATTAAAACTATTCCGTACTTAAAATTAATTAAATCTAACCCTAAATAACTTGGTGATAAATGTTGAAAAAAAAATACTAATAAATGAGAAATTATATAAATGGAAAGGCCTACTTCATTTATCGAATCAAAACCACTCCCAAAACACGCGCCTAAAATGTCACTACTGGGTTCCAACGATTACTATTACTATCATCATTATTATTATCATCATTATCATTATCATAATCATTATCATTATCATTATCATTATAATTATCATTATTATTATCATTATAATGATCATGATCATGATCATGATCATTATCATTATCATTATCATTATTGATTTGCTACTACGCACGAATTTAACGGTCACTTCACTGGCTCTTTCCGATTGTGCAAGCTTGTGATTCCATGTTCCCTGTCATTCCACTGAGTACAAGTGGACTCATTTCTCTAGGATTTCAAGGGGTGGGGTGTCCTCTGAAATATGGCTTAAAGACTAGTTACGGGTTTCAAGGATCTGGAATGGAAAATGCTCTACCAAGTATTCTGCGGCGTATTACCCCCTCTCTACCAAACCCCTCCATCCTTCCCGAAGTCACACCTCCCCTGACTGAGGCATACAATATCCCTCGGGTACCCTCTCTCCCAATTACACTGACCTTGTAGTCTTGAATAGCTCGAAGAAACGCGTTTGGCTCGAAGCGCGAGAGCAGGACAATCTTACTTCCAATATGCAGCCGTCCTGCCATTATTACTGTTAAGCCGTAAATGTGGTAGAGCGGTAACACACTTAGAACCCCTCCTGCGTCTCGCTCGGGTCGTGCATCATTTCCAAAGAGGACACGTATTTGCGCTATCAGATTGTAGTGCGTCAGCATAACACCTTTAGAAACACCAGTCGTCCCACTTGAGAATGGCAAAGCCACTACATCCTTCTTTGGGTAGATTTTCACAAAGTCTAGATAGGTGGATGCGGCTCCGTCTTCGAATAGAAGAGAAGAAATTGACTCACAGTCTTCTGCTTGTCCAATCACAAACACGGAACGCATTTCTTTCAACACGCCTGCACTGAAAGCCTTCTTCGCAAGCGAAGGAGTGGTAACAAGATATTTTGCACGGGAGAGTTTAAGGTAGCGAGCAAGGTCCTCGTGTGAAGACTTAGGGTTGACTGTCGTGATTATTCCACCTATGATCGCGGCGCCGAAGAAGATGATCGGATATTCTATGACATTTGGAAGATACATGGCCATGACGTCACCCTGTTTAAAGCCTCTTCTGGCCAGGCCATAACTAAAACGGTATGTTTGGTCCTTAAGCTGACTGAAGGTGAAAAATCGCCCGGACTCGGCGTCGATCTGTTATGGTAAAAAACGTTGAAAATAAAGACGATGATGATGATAATGATGATGGTGGCTTAAGAGTAAGTTTAGTGGAAATGACAAAGTTTTTTCAGTGGAAAAACAGAAACTTATTGTTTTTTCGTTGTTGTTGTTGTTGTTGTTGATGTTGTTTTTTTGTTCGTAATTTCATTAACTCAGTTTTGAACAAAGGCAACACAAACCCAAACAACCCAAAAAGAATTGACCACGGCAAAAGGAACTCTCCATGTACATCTCATTCCGCATTTGGTTCGAATTAGGGCACGAACTTTGTTTAACTCCTTCCTAAGAGGATTTTCCTAGATTTTCAGCGCGTTTAATTTACCAGTTTTTAAAGCATCAAACGAGGGGAAAATTGAACGCGTTTGTCAGTCTCTATGTACAGGAGTTAAATTTTCGTCTGGATAATGTTTGAAGTCCCTTCTCGGCCTTTTTCGTTGTAATTTCCAGTGTATTCATTGTAGTTTTTATAATTTCCACGTGCATTTCGTTCACGAAGGCTCGATTTCCTTAAGGTTTGAGTGCACTTCTGAGTCGTATACATTAACAATTGTAATGTTTGAAGATGTCACGTAACCCAACTTCAGCCCATTTGCTTTGCAAAGAAATCGACGATCATTTGCAAGAAAGCATGAATTTCGAAACCTTTTGGTCGACTTTTAAAGTACTTGGAGTATTCTTACTCGTTTATTTTCATGCCAAACAATAAGAAACATCACTACTCTCTTAAGCCCACACTACCTCATTTGTCTTACATATTATCCGATTTCATATCAAGACGACGGGAAACTTGCAGCTGAACTAGGCCTATACGGAATTCCGTCCGACAGAAACCCGTTTAATATGAATTTAAGACGGTTTTCCGCCGGTCTATTAAAGACGAGTATCTCCTCTGATTTTTCCGCCGTTTTAGAAGGGAAAATGTTTTTTTGTGACGGGAAACTCGTCCTACACCGAATTCAAATCAGACGAGTGTTCCGTCTCCGAAGACGAATTCCTGTCTGAGTCCGTTCAGATATGAATAGGAAATTAAATAAACGTGAGCTTCTTTGCTCAAAAAGGCACAAATTGTTCCGTTTTTTCGCCACAGCATGATATTATTGTTAAAAAGTATTCTGAACATAAGTACAATTCCTAATTTTTGGCATCATAGATGAAAGACGATCTGTGTTAGACAAGAACTGAAAATATATAACGTGACCTCGTATGCAAAATTCAACAATAATCAATAACACGGTCCAGCTTTCATCAGACTATAAAATGTCGATATAGCTGGCACATTCAAATGTTGAGGTAAAACAAAGAACGAATTAAATTGTGTCTTACGTACAATAGCTTGTCTGTCTCCATACTCATCAAAGTTCTGGAAAATGAACTGAGTCAATGACAAATTGTCGGGGATGTTAATATCTGGCCATTTGCTTCGAATGGTACTCATGTTCTATTTAAAACTTGTGAGCTCTCTTGTAAAAGCGCAGTATCATTGCACGAGGTGACTACGTTGTTCAAGGAAAATTTGGAGCACTCTGATCTGAACATAAAAGAGATTGACTTGAACCGGGCTTGAGAAATTTACGAACAAACTGACTGCTTCCTGTATCCTCGCGTTGAATCATGGAACCGAAAGATCCGGGGACTCTTGTCACGTAAGATCACCGAATTTTATGTCTCCGAAAGTCACGTTTCACTCACCAGCGGTCTTATAAAGAACAATAAACGAAAAACTTTGATATTCAGCAATTAAGATGAAGCTGAGAAGCTAGAAACTAAGAGAGTGTCATAATAGACCTTAATAAAATGCCGCCATTGATTTTATGACTTCCGGTGAAAAAAAGCATCCCAAAATTTATTGTTCTGAATTTATGAGATTTTAGAAATATGCGTGGCATTCCTCTTCCTCGTGTGATTGGTCAGGGTATTTACTTTGCTTTGAGTGCGGTTTAATTTTCGACACTCTATTATAAAAATTATTTTTTGCCTTCCACCCAAGATAAGTGGGATATACAAACAAAATAAAAAGCGCGCGGAAGGATTTGATGCGAGTTGCTTTTTTGCCATTTTCTGGTGAAGTTTTCAGGTTGATTTCATAGGATGCTTTAGCTGACAATTTTAATTGCAGATAGTTTTAGAAATTAAATTTTATTCCCAAATTTACCAGTTGTTGTTGGTTTTAAGAAAATGCTAGCTGACCTTTTTTTTAGCATTTTTAACTACATATTTGAAAAGAAAGGAATTAGTTTTCCAGTGTTACGAAGTTTATATGACCTGACATTTTGCCCGAACAACTGCAGATTTTTTTAACGACTCAATCCAGATTTTTCAGAGCCCAGTTGTTCGAAAGCCGATTAATATAACGTTAATCCACGATTAAAAGTTAACCGAGCTTTTCATGTTTTCCAAGTCATAACTGAGGGACAAAAATCTTTTTTGAAGGACCTCTATTGATTAGGTCGTGTTTCCATCACAATTCGATGACTTTCTTCCATGTCTGTGTAGAAGGGCGCCACTTTTATAAATCACCAGATAACAACTACAACAGCCGCCATTTTGAATCACGTTGTTTCTCGAAATAGTGGAGGAGACCTGGGGCCTAGAATGTGCCTTTGGCCCCTTTTTTAGAGCAAAATGTACACCATATGTGTAAGCGTGCCCATAGGCCCGGGGTGTCTTCAAGGGTCAAAGGGTTACGAATTAAAGTTCACGTTAACCCAGGTTTAGCTAAATCGGGCTTTGAACAACTCGGCCCACGTTATTAACGCCATGCGAACAGATATTACAGTCGACTCCCGATAACTCGAACCTCCCGCTAAGTCGACTCCCGATAACTCGAACCTTCAAGGGAAATTGACATAGGTTCGAGTTATCGGGAGTTCGAGTTAGCGAGGGTAAAATTATCTAGAAAATGACCTGAAAGGAAAGGAAAATTAGTTCGAGTTAGCGGGAGGTTCGAGTTAGCGAGGGTTCGAGTTATCGGGAATCGACTGTATTATATCCGCCAATATTAACCGTCGGGTGCCTCAGACGTCTGTAGTCAGTTTCTGTGGCGCGGTAGCACCTGGCCTAAAACAACGTTTTTACTGATTGTTTCTGGCTCTCACTCACACGGTACATTTTAACAAACCTCTTTATTGTTGAAAATAAACCGCGGTTACATTCATTACTTCACAAAGTCCGTAGTACATCAAGCTCAGAGCAATAGATGATTATATGAAAATTGACTAGAACTGAACGAATCAACGTTTGTTACACTTAACCTGAACTGTCAACTGTTAAGGGAGTAACAAGCTAAGGACATTTATACCGACTTTAGCAAGCAGAAACTACTTTATTCTACAATCAACTTCAACACTACAAAACTTGGTAAGAACTCACGAATTCTAAAACAAGATTTAACACAGCAGTAAACTGTGATCACTTCAAAAATCGTCGCCATAAGAATCACACAGTTCGCAGTTTTGTTCGCTTGTTTAAATCACACAGTTATTAAATCCTACGTTGTCATGTCCGGTGAATCAAAGCAAATCATGTTGAAACGTGGCACAGACTGCTGACTTACTTAGCGCGGAGTTTTTCTAACTCCACCCGCATAGCTGAAACTACTCGATCCATGTGTTTTTCAGTATTGTAGATGTGAGGCGAGAATCGCATTCTGTTGCCCTTCTTGGTGGAAACGCCGATCTTGTGGTTTTCGTACAACCCGTTATACACCTGCTCGCTCAATGGTGGATTCACACTCGCATCCTCTGGCCACTTAATAACCATGATTCCATGGAACAGGTCCTCCTCGGACGGCGTCTCGATCACGAATTTCTGCTCTTCCGGCAAAAAGCTAAGCAGGTTCTCCAGGTTTTTCCTCAGACGAGTCGAAAGCGCTTTGATCCTGTCTTCTATCTTATCATAGCCGATGAGGCCCATCACGTCGGCAGTGTACAACAGCCCGATGAGATTCGTGTCATTTCGCTGACCCACCATCTCAAATCTGGAGGCATCTAATGGAAGTGGATCTGGTGGTGGCTGCATCTCTCCATTGTAGCCGATGTCTTTAGGTGCGAAGTTAGGGATGCGGTCTTCCTTCATGTACAAGATGCCAGTCTCCTTGGGCCCCAAAAACCACTTGTGGCTCCCGCCACTGTAACTATCACAGCCCATGTCCTTAAGGTCATGGTTGAGAGCGCCCCAGGATTGGGCCCCGTCAACATGGACATGGATGTTTGGGTGCTTTGAGTGAATGTCTTGGCACAGCATTTTGGCTGGGAGGCGAGTTCCACTCAAGTGCGAGATCTGACAAAGATAAAAGATGATCACAAAAGATTTTAGGGTATGAAACCACTAGAGGAAAACAACTTCTCTTACATTCTCTTAAATGCTCCTGCAGCTGCTTAAATGAAATCGAAGCGATGCTTGCACAATTTACAAGGCAATCATATAGTTTTAGTCAGCGGATTTATGTGTTGCGCATGTGCAGTTGTTTGAAAATTCAACACCTGAAAATGTCGGAATCGAGTCATGAAAAGAAATTCCGGCCGAACGGTAAGTTTAGTACTGCCTGTTTTCGCCTGCCTGATTCACAGATATATTGAATTTAGCAATTTTATTTTTACTTTACATAATATTTATGTACTCTTTGTTGCTTGTATAAAGAGGTTTTGGAAAGATTTCCCTTTCTTTTTCCCATAATTCTCATGACCTCAGGGGTTGAGCTTGATATTATAAGAAGAAATTTGATGCTGATCACTGTTAGGGTTAATTATTTATACGGTCTTCGTTCAACGTCTTTGGGATTACTACGCTTTATTCCTCGAAGTTTTATATATTTTTCAAAGAATAAATATCTTCGAAGACCTATAAAAAATTGTTATTATCCCGGGATTGTTATACAGCTCTGAGCGCCCCGACCCCGGAGCCTAGAACATAAAGTCTTCGTAGATATCATGCCATAATATATTTTCCTGTTAATGTTGAAAATGAAAGGAAAGGCCATCTAAATTAAAATGAGAGCTGGCGGAATACAAAGAAACCAAACGACAGAGAAACGAAATAAAATTTTCTTTTCAAGTTGTGAGAGCATCGCCTTTCTGTCCCAGGCCCTGCTCTTTATCCCTCACCCCACCCCAACACCCGCCTGTAAAGAGCGGTGAAGACGTGATTAGATGTAACTGTTCAAGACCGCATATTGCTTTCACTAGATTTGCAAATCTGAAATAGCCTGCTTGTGAAAAAGAATAATCCTGTCAATCGGTGGGCGGTTTTCGAAGCCATGCATCAACCGATGAAACCCCAGATGATTTTACATCTCTGTAAGTCCTTGTCTAGACTGGTGTTGTTTTATTGACAATCCGGTTGCCTTAAAGTGGTTTAGTCTGATGAAGGCTGCAAGTCTTTGTCCTTTGCAGTTAAATTTTGATCCCGAATCTTACCAGTATACACACTAAATTAAAACTAAAAAAATCCTATATTCAAAACATTGCTGGTTTTTTCATGAACAATTATAGTAACCTATCTTTCATAACGCGTGATTAGCTTACCATTCATAAGATTGAATGCTAGTACTCGCCCACTACTTCACTGAAAACAAAATAACGACCTATCGTGCGCTTTCGCCAGAAATTCTTGTGCATCCACCATGCGCCTGATATCATTAGGCTACACAGAGCGAGTTCCTTGAGAGTTTTGCCTTATTACTCGGGCCGTAAGGCGGCCCGAGTTAAGTTTTCGGTCGCGTTATCAAATTCTTTTTTTATTTTTTTAGGGTCACGATGGGCCGAGAGATAAAACTTCGGGCCACGAGTTAAGTTAATCATTGTTCAAGTCCGGATATTTACAGGTTTGGACACAAATGATCTAAAGTAGTCATTAAGGATTTCCGAGATAGTTCTCTCTGGGAAGACACAAATCACTAAAAATATTAAGACTTTAGTATTCATAGAGAGAAGTATCTCGGGAATTCTTCATGACTACTTTAACTCATTTCTGTCCAAACCTGTAGATATCCGGACTTGAAAAATGATGACGGAAAACGCTTGCAAAAGTTTGCGTTTTAATACAATGCCAGTGATCACCACAAGATTTGATTGCTGTTAGCGTCATCATGACCCGGGGTCGGATGAACAGACGCGAAGAAGCTTAATCTGTTTATGTGTCTATTTTTAGTGTCTTTTGTGCATGACAATTAAAATACCGTTTTTCCCTGTATTTCATTCTGACTGCACGAAATGCAATTCTATCTGGTGGTTACTTATTGCCTCACTATATCTCTGTATCTATCGATTTGGGGGAATTAACGATGCTGGAGGTTATCACTGCCAAAATATTATATTGTAAGCTTACTGACCACGCAGTCAAATGTGGCCCGAGTATAAGCTGAAAACTGCTTTTTGTTTCTGCGATTCCTTCCCTCGCCATATTTAGCAAAAGATTGTTTGATGGGATATTTGAAGTACTTCTACTTTCTGGCCAGAATTAGTCAATGAACAGCGAGTAAATGATGCAGTACGCGGAAAGTGATGAAGCGAAGTGGATTATTAAGAGACAGATGTTTGAGAACGTTGTCCACTGGTATTGGAAGGTGGCATTTTAGTTCGATTAAATGCATGTTAAAAGATCTTCAACATTAACATGACCAGTTTTCTCAAACTTCATGATTGTACTGATTATATTCACTGACATGATATTTTTATCACTGACATGTGCCCCAAGTATTTAAAAGCGGCATTCTAGCTTCAAATTGCCAAGAAAATCCCAGCTGAACATTAGCCCAAAAAAGAATATTCGTCGCTTTAGATAATCATTTGTGGTTGGCTGTTTTGATTTCTATGTCAACGTTGTAAATATAAGTAAAATTTAATATATTCGCTTACCTCACTAAACGCAACCAATTTGGTGTTCTTGTTCACTTTTTCAAGGAACTTTTGCACAATTTTGAATTGATCCGTTTCGCCTTCAAGGTCCAGTACCTTGATATTGATATTTTTAAACCGCTGCTGTCTGATTTTCCAAGCTACCTCACCGCCAGTGGGATGGTTTTCGTTCCATACTAGGACTTCCTCTCCAGGAGCAAAATCCAGGCCATTGCTGATGACTGCATTGGGGTCTGAACCATTCCTCAGAAAAGCGACCAACTTTGGCTCCACGTTAAGTTGCTTGGCGATCAGCGCTCGGGCGAACTGGATGGTGTACACAAACGGCTTAATTCGCTTCTGGATGGAAATATCTCTGTTCCAATCCATCCCAATGCAGTTTAGAAAAACCTGCACTGGGTGGAAGAGGATCGACAAGTTTGCAGCGTTAATTGGGACGCAATCGGCGTAGTCATCATAAGCGAACAGGCTACGGACATAGTTCCACAACTCATCGTCCGGGATGGTCGATAAAGTGTTGATGATCTCTCCGAATGTTTTCTCAAAGGCGAGGAAGTTGTCACGTTCGATCAGCCCATGGCAGCGGTACCAGTGTGCGACTTTGAAGGTAGGGCGTTCCTGCAGAGTGAATTCGGCCATGGTGACGCCTTGAAGCAAGCCTCAGTAAAACCTCAACTGCGATACTAATACTCGAGCACTGTTGTGCAATTTCTTTTATGCAAAGCGCAATGGGCGGAATCAATCAGATGATGAGCGTCTTGTCATTTTGGAAACAATTAAGAAGCTGAGGTCTAGCCTAGGTACAATGGGTCAATTTAGTATTGGCGCATACATACCAGCACGTACAACTATACATATTTAACCAGTTGAGAAAAAAGAGAAAATATTTTCTTCATTGAGCGGGGTATCAACATAATAAGCCGAACACTGCAGTTTTTAAAACATCTAGGCACCGAATTGTGAGAAGGCATTGGAGACCTCAGCGGACCCCAGGACGTGCTTTTTTCATTCGCTAATCTATTATTGTAAAAAAAAAACTTTCGTCGGTAATACAGTTAAGCTCACTTTCAACAAATGTTGTTTTCAAACAAGGTACTTTAAATCAATTTTTCGGTGTTTTTGCAGTTTAGTTTAATAAACCCACGAAGTTTTCTCACGCTGCAATGCGCAAGTGACTTAATTATTCACATCCATCAGACTGAAGCCATTTTAATTTTTTGTTTCAACTGACAAACGTCAAGTGCCACTTGATGGTGCCACCCCACTTTCACGAAAAAAAAAAAAAACACCTGATTACACAGCACACTTGGTTGAACTTTGAATACCGAGCGCCAGATTGACATGTTTTAAAGTTAAGACGGTTTTACTCAGTTACCAAACGTTGGCAAACCCATTTTTGCAAATACTCTTCTCTTGGGCCATATCAAACTTATCATGCTAAAGTTTTGCAGCAATAGTTGAGAAATTCCAATCACCTTAAAATCTCTATTTTCTTGCCGGATTTTCCGATTGAATAGATGTGGTGTAAGGTTAGTGTGGACGTATTAAGTACAAAAATTTAACTTGACAAAAGAGAAAATATTTCACCATTGAACAAGGTATCACTGATACAAGTTGAAAACGCAAAGTTTCGCCAAAGCTAAGTGTAAGATTTTGTCTCAGATGAGAAAACATTGGAGACCTCAGTTGCCCTCATGTGTTGCTAAATTTGGTAATTTATTCTTACACGAAACGTTCGGCTGTAAAACATTTAAGTTCACTTTCAAACGTTTTTTTTTTTAACCAAGATACATTTTTCGGTGTTCTGTCAGTTACGTTCGATGAATTCACGAAGTATTTTCACGCTGCAGTATGAAAAGAGCAGGTTTCAATTAAAATTAAAATAAGACGTGTTGACTCAGTTGGAAAGCACTCGAAAGTTAAAATATAAAGCAAAAGTTAAAACGCTAAACTGCAATCGTGAAAGACTGTGCTGACCAGCTTTGTATATTGCTCTATTGCTCTAATCACAAGAATACAAATAACTTTAGTGTCACTGGATATGCAGAGTAAAGCATGGTGCAGTACATTTGTGTAATCTGTCGTGGACGAATTTTATTGGTTTGGCTGAACTTTTGTGATTGTCATGCCATCAGTAGTTGCTCATTCGCTACTACATGTGACAGTCGGAAGTTGGACCCAACTGGGCCAATCTAGTAGTTGCTCATTCGGTACTACATGATCCAAACTGTAAATCTACTGGCCGTTTCTTATTGTCTGGATTTATATTATTGGGATAAACATTCACGATGAAAAGCTTTGTTAATTAACCGCCCAACTATGCACTATGCACTCCTGGGTGCTTTACATTGGATTAATGTAAATATTCCTTCTCTTTTGCAGAGCTATATTGAAGTTATCTTGTCAAAACTTTTACAGCGATAATCGCCGGAGAAATGTCAGTTATGTTAAAGTCTCATGTTTCTTCATTTTCCGATTCAACAGTGTTCTCCTTCGCTAGCTGGAAGGAGCGTTGTGTGACGACACCAAGAACGGCTGCGTACATTGGATCATGGAGACTATAATTTAACAGGATCAAGTGCAAATTAATATAGTCTAAGCGCGTTGCAGTTCCATTCCAGCATGGGGTAATATTTTTTAACTTCCAGAGAAAAGAAACGAAAATTGATCTTCATCGTTGCACAAGACACAGCCAGAGAAACGTTCATTTAAATAAAATGATGTCACCATCTACCAATTGCTGGCTGGCGTTGTTTATTTTCGCTAAGTTGGCAAGCTTTAAAAACCAAACAATGCACTTGTTCTTGGCTTCCTTACACTGGACCAATGTAAATACCCTGTCTCTCTAGCACACTGAAACTTTGAAGCAACAATTGTGAACCTTCTGTCATCTTCTCAAGCAGTTTAAGGCCTGGGTCAAGGGCTTTTAAGAGGAAAAACGGTTTATTCTAGATAACTTTAACAAATTCAATGGCACTGAACTGAAATTTGGAAGATAAAAAGATCTCATTATTCTGAAAATTTCTAAGCATAACAAGTAGTGCTATAGATCACGTGACATGTCACGTGATCATTTTTGTGAAAAAAGCAAAGATTTGACAGGTAGGCGACGGTTTTAAGAGATAACATTAAACAAAAACGCGTTTCTAATAAAGATTAAATATCTCCATCGCTTCACGTTTGGAATGATCGTCCATTGTTTTCCAGAAAAAAATTATCAGGGCAAAGGTCATTTTTTAGTCCACAATTCAACCTTTGATCGTTAATTTCTCATATTTAAAAACTTACGGACAGTCATTCCAAACGTAGAAAGTTAAATATTTAAAATCTGCTTCGGAAACACTAATTCAGTTATCTTTATAAGGAAAATTCGCCGCCATATCGCCGATTTACGAAATTCTCATTTTTTGGTCACGTGATGTGTCACGTGATCAAAATTATACGTTAAGGCAAAAGAAAACAGCAAGTTTAATATTCAGGGAAAATTTCATCCTGTTCTAGGCAGACAAACCGAAGATATAGGGGATCATTCATAATTTCTGAACACCCTTCAAACCCAGGCCTTAGACTGCTTGAGTTTTCAAACCTAAATTTTCCTCATTTTTCGCTATCTCCCTGTTTAAACATCCTAAAAGTTTTAAAAACTCTGAAATTCTATTTCTTGCGACCTTGCATGACGAAAGAAGGTTAATTTGATGCAGAAAACATTCATTTACATATAATGCAGCCAGCAGCCCGGTGTTGTTTGATCACCTCAAGTTACATTTGTCTAGATATGATCGAAAGAAGATCAAAGGGCTCTGTTAGCGAACTCGTGAATTGAACAAGATAATGAAATGATGTTTTGGATTATGTCCACGTGTCCGAAATCCTTTCTAGGTCCAAACGACGGCTTCTGTCAACGCTGTATAAAATCGGAGGGGCTTTTAATTTTGCTTAAGTTGCTATTTTGGCTTTATCCAACATGGAATACATGTATATATAGAAATGCGTGAAGCGTTGCAGTACTCAGTGGTTATCGCTAAACATTCGCAAATTTTCAGTGTTTAATTAAATTTGTTCTGGTGTATCAATCTTATCCACTGAAGGTGTGAAGGTCTCGATATTGAAAAGAGACGTTATTGTCGAATGACCCTTCTTTCGGGCAATCTGGCATCATCTTGAATTGCAATGCATTGTGGGGCGTCCACGGGAAAGCCTCTAACAGCGTTGTCCTCAGGGTTTCCGCGAAATCAAAAAAGGCCGGCGTTGGTTTGGTGTCATAGCGAGTCCTCGGGCTTGCGTGCAATGTGTACGTCCCGGCCATGAAAAAAAAAGGCTACAGTTGTCTCTTATTTCTCTCAGCGATAGTTTAGCGTATTTAGCGAGGGAAATACTGGCACGCGACAATCGCCTCGCGGCAGGAACGCAACACGCGGGTATGAAAAAAAAAAAAAAAAACAATTCGATGATATCCGCGATATCTCGAACTCTGATCTCTCGAACAAATTTTTGCTTCCACTGAAGATTCGAGAAATCGGGATTTTACTCCATGCACTGTACCCTTCACAAGCAAAGTAACCAACCTCGAAGCCTCTAGAAATATTCAAGGCCAAGGGAATAGAGGGGAAACATTTAAGAGTTTGAGGATAATAATGTACAAGTGAATCGTCAACGCGCGGTTCGTCAAAAGAAGTTTTGTATTAATTTTGTTTTAAATCTCATCTGATCTCGTAAAACGTCAAACAAATTAAATGCCACCTTAAAGAGAACCTCCACTCTGACAACAGACTGCCTTTTAATTGTTGGAAATAATGACTAAATTCTAAATTTTAGTTTGAAAGGTAGAAATGAGACTCAACTGTGATAAAAATTGGATCAGAATGATTATCGCCTCTTTTCGCTTTTAAATTTCCCGCGCGCCGCCATGTTGGATTTTATGACGTCGTTCGGTGGCCGCTGTTGTCAGTAAGTAGAGGTTCAACTGTATGACAACTGTTTGATGTCATGAAATCCAACATGGCGGCGCCCAGGAAATTTAAAAGCGAAAATAGGCGATAATTAAATCCTGTACTGTTTTGTCCGACACAGAAATATCGAAATGTGAAATTAGATTGTATTTTCAGCTATTCAACGTTAATTTATTTCAAGAGTTAAGGTTTCCATTAAGACGTTTATCACTGCCTAACAACTGACTGTTCAGCTCAGGAAAGAAAACTGGTTAATTCAGGTGAAGTTCATCAAAAATCATATCAAAAGGTTGCGGCGATAGATGGATCCAGTTTTTCTTTTTCCGTTATGCAAGGGTCCCTACGTTGTCCTTATGTTCGACAGAAATCTTGTGTCAATCGTTCGGTGATAAATAAGTATGTTCACCATTTGCAGGCAAAAACCGGTTGGGATCACTGTTAAATAATTATGTAAAGGAAAGTGTAAAAAGACACGAGCAGACGAACTGAATAAGATGGCACTTACCATTTGCAATACTGCGCAACTCACCAAACTGTCATAAAAGCTTTTTTTTCATTAGGGTAATCAGTTTATGGTATAATCTGCCGAGACACACAGCTGAGAGCTTCCAGTTATTTAAATCCGGGCTCAAATTTCACTTGAAAGTCTTGGGATTTTGTAATTTTAATTTTCAATTTTTCGTTAGGAAGTTTTTGCATACGGCTAACCTCCAAACTTTCAAAATGCCTTTTTTTATATAACTGCATCTTGAATACAGCATTTTATGTTATGTTACGTTATGTTACGGTACTTTACGTTACGTTACGTTACGTTACGTTACGTTACGTTATGTCATGTCATGTCATGTCATATCATGTCAAGTCATGTCATGTCTCCTTTATGGAAGCCATAATGCGGAATTTTTGTGACGATCCGTTCCGAACAGAAAAACGAGGACTATCTCGAAATTTTCGAGATTTGATTTGTAACCGACATTTCAGGATTACTTAAGCAAATGATGAACACCTCACAATTTAGCCTTAGCATGTTTTGCTTTCTCTTGTGTTCTGAGCAAGCGCCGTAGAATCTTCCCACTTGGCGATTTTGGTATCTGGTCAACAAACTCCACCCCACCCCTCAGCTTTTTCTGTGGTGGGACCTTCTTGGCGACGAATTCCTTGATTTCTTCTGACGTCACGTTCCCACGACGAACCACGAAAGCCTTCGGCAGCTCTCCGGCTTCGAGATCGGGGACACCGATCACTGCCACATCGTCGATGCTTGGATGAGTGATCAATAACGCTTCGAGTTCGGCGGGAGGAACCTGTAAAAAAAAAGAATATATAAAACAAAAAAGAAATGAATGAATGAAGAACATCATTTAACTTTCAGGGAGAAATTGTTGAAAATGTATCAAATTATGGCCAAGTCTGGTTGGGATTATACCGAACTAGAGAAAAAATTGCCAATATCCCAACTTTGTTTCTTTTCGCTTCAGTGAGGTTTAAAGAGCAGTGAATTGAATGTCAAAAGTAACTTAGTTTTTCAACCAAATCCAGCACGCATTTTCCGGCGCTTGACACCATTTCCTTGGATTCGCTTCGAGTTCCCGTGGATTCATTTCTTAACGTTTTTTGCGATTGTTTAGAGTAATGAACTGCTCTATATTTACCAATTCCGATTTACATTCGCAAAGAACAGGATAGAGAAGCAGCTGACGATTAAACAAAAATAAACCGAACGAGGATACGCCTTATTGCGAAAAAAGAAACACTAGCTTATTTATTTCGTTCTTTCTCTCTCTTTTTTCATTTATTGTTATGATGATTGCTGATGAACGTTCTTGCTTCTATGAATTAATTCTTGTCTTCTAAAGGCCAGGGCGCAATCATTGTTCCTGGGTTACAATAAGACGATTATTTCAATGAAGCAGTGAATATAGGAAGTTTTTGGCCATTGGATTTTTCGCGCTCGGCTTCAGTTGTATGCTTTAATGAAATCAAAGGAATCGTTGACAAACCATAATATAATTAACAGAAGCGGCTCTAGAAGATCCCGTAAGTTGGAGACCCTTGGGCCTGGAGTTCAAAACGTTTCAGTTAGAATTAAAGATATTTCGCCCTCTGATCCTTACAAACTGGGCTTCTTCCCAGTAGATCCACAACTATTTCATAAATTTTCACCGTCAAACTGGCGTACTGCATGTATACTTATTAACACCCTTTTTAGTCGAACTCACGTCGAGCAATATTGCCATGGACGTTAATTTACCTGAAATCCTTTGTACTTGATAAGTTCTTTTAGTCGATCAACAATAAAAAAATATTCATCTTCATCGTAATGTCCGATGTCTCCCGTATGAAGCCAGCCTTCACTATCAATTGTTCGCGCTGTGGCTTCTGGGTTGTTTAGGTAACCTGTAAAAAGGTTCATGCAAATGTTACCTATCCATACAAACGAATTGCCAATGATATCAACAGAACAGCCAAACAATACACTTAGCTGACAATAGAGTGTGTGTACGGCGGCCATGTTGGAGGACTAAAACAATAGAAAATATTTCCATAAAAATAGAATATATTTCCCACAGGAAAATCATTGTATTGTTTCGGTCCTCCAACATGGCCGTCGTGCACACACTCTATTTGACTAACAACGGACTGAGGAAAACAATAACAAAAATTAACGTATCTGACATCACAAAAACAGACCAATCGCTGTTTTGAGTATTCGCAGCCAATAAGATTAAGGCTTAAAGGGGGAAGTGCGGTTAGATTCTTATGAAATCGGATGTGATTTAGGAAAGAAATAAGAGAGGGATAAAGAAATTTTGTACGCTCCACCAGACAGTCCACCACCCATCACCCGAAAGATCTTCGGGTTGTCAGCAGACTGTTTCGATGTCATATGATACTCTTACTTATTAACCTCAATTTCAATTTTTAACACCTTAAAATCATGTTTTCAAAAATATATACCATCTGTTCATTAAAGCCCTCCCAGCTGACTGTTTAACAAATGGACGGCAGTTTCCTATGGTCTATACTCTTATAGACCATAAAATGGCGTCAAAAAATGTTCAAAACTCAAGTGGAACCCCGAGCCGCAGACGAGTGATTTCCCTTCCAAGTTTTGAACATTTTATGGCGTCATTTATGGTCTAAAAGAGTAAGGCCCATAGAAAACTGCTGTCGATTTTTTTTTTTTTTACAAAAACATGGGAAAAGTACGTGCGGAATTGGCTTTATTTTCCGTTTAAAAAAGCTCGTGTGTTACATCTGACGTAATTTTTATTGTCTCTTTAACAAATCGACGGCAGTTTTCTATGATCTACACTCTTATAGACCGTAAAATAGCGTCAAAAAATGTTCAAAACTCAAGTGGAACCACGAGCCGCAGGCGAGTGGTTTCACTGCCAAGTTTTGGACATTTTATGGCGTCATTTTATGGTCTATAAGAGTATAGACCATAGAAAACTGCCGTCGATTTATTTTTTACAATAACATGGAAAAAGTACGAGCGAAATTGGCTATTTTTTTCGTTGAAAAAGCGCGCACGTTACATCTGACGTCTTTTTATCGTCTGTACTCTTATAGACAATAGCTACGAGCCAATCAGCGCGCGGGAATTTAAACAGCTATTGTAAAAAAAAAATATTATACACAATAGCTACGAGCCAATCAGCGCGCGCGGTAATTTTGTAAAAAATGGAGATGGTTCGTGATGTATCAGGCCCACATTCTAACGGAACAGTTTTGGATCCATAACAAACTTTCCTATTTGTTCACACTGTACCGCTGCTTTCTGAGCCACCTCTTCGAGAAAGCTTTGTACCTGTTGCAGAGAAAGGGGTCTTAAATCCGTAATCACACGCCGTGAACATCTTGCTAGATTTTCAAGAAAAATGCATGGCGTAACTGTGCAGATTTGGCGAGGATTCATAATTTATCGGTACAGGTCGGATTACCGTGACAGTTCGGATCCTTGTAAGTTTTGTAAAGCCAAAACAAAAAAATCGCCAGGTATGCCCGGTGCAGCGATTGCGATTTTCGCCCGCGATCGATGGCTTGTCAGATATCGGCGATTAAAATTCGCCGGCATTCGCCAAGTGTGCCCGTTCCCGCGATTTTCTACGTTTATTGCTGCGAATCGCCAGTAAGGCCAACCCATCAGGTTGGGCGATTTTATCACATGAGTTTTCAAAACTGCCACATCGCCGCGATCGGCGTATAAAATCGCCAGGTGTGTCCGCATCAATCGCCAGCGAAGGCGATCAAATTCGCCGCAATCGGCGTATAAAATCGCCAGGTGTGTCGCTGGCTTAACGAAACAATTCGGATCCTTACGAAGCGATTTCGTTCAGGTGATCGAGAAAGGAAAGATCGTTGCTAATTGTAGAGAAGTTGTTACCAATATGAAGTTTTCCTCACCTTTCATAATGGTTGGCCCTTTAACGCATATCTCACCGTCCTGGTTAGCTCTCAGAATCTCGCCAGTGTCGGGATTAATAACCTAATTAGTATAAACACATTATTATCAAGTTAATTTACATTTTGAGAGAAAAAATTTCCATGGTAGTAGTTTACTATCATAGGTTACTCAAGTCATAGCTTACCTTGCATTCCAGGTTTGGAACTAACAGACCAACGGAACCATGCTTGGCTTTCCCCTCAGTTGGGATGACGTGAGATGCTCCAGCAACCTCCGTCATACCAAAGCCTTGATGAAAAAGAGACAGGAGAAAGCAAAAAGTGAATGACCAACTGGATAACCAAACTACCAACCGAATTGACTGACTGACGGACGAATGGACTGGCTGACTGACTGACTGACTGACTGACTGACTGACGGACGAATGGACTGACTGACTGACTGACTGACTGACTGTGAAATACAATTATCAATAGCAACAGCAACGATGGTAGGAGCAACAGAACAACACTGAACGGCAATGTCTAACCATCCATCAAACTAAACGAAACTGTAGTTGTACAACAACAACATAAATAATAACGGAAGAAGCAACCAAACAATAGCCTGCGTGCAGACGTCACTTATTTCCTATGTTCACTCTTTTCCTAGTGCAATAAAGGAAATAGGAGACGTCTGCACGCAAGCTACCAAACAACAGCTGAAAGATCTACTCCATGCCAAGTTTAAGAATTGGTCCATGCTTAGCGTGCGTATATCGAGTTATGGATGCACGCGGGAAGTTTGAAGAGCACGAGAGAAGCGTAAGAGTTGCTCGATGCGTAGCCAAGTGCACCCATAACTCAATATACGCACAGCTAAAAGTCATGAACCAATTCTTTTATAACATAGTGACAACAAAGTATCGAAACGTGATACGCGAAAAACAGGTTTTATTTGTGATTGGTTACAAAATTCTCTCAATGCGCTGCACCGAAAAGCAAAGGTTCTTATCTGCTGTTTACACGCCACAATGGTATGGTCTGAACGAGAAAGTTTCATCTGAAATTGTCGATGAAAATTTGCTTCTTTAAATTAGTTTGTACAAAGTAAAACTAAGCGACGGAAACCCGAGTTTGTCTGCAAGTTGCACACGTCATTTTATGGACGCACGGCCGTGCGTACGTTTAGAAAGTACCATGATGGCGCCAACAGGAATTAGATAGGGAAGCACGCGCACTATGTTATAAACAGAATTATTACAACAACACAAATAACTACAGAATGCTTCATATATACACCTACCTTGCCTTATTTGCTGCACATTAGGGAGGCGTTTCAACATGGCTTCTTCCAGCTCCTTGCTCAATGGGGCGGCTCCACAGCCTACACGGACCAGCCTGGACAAATCATATTTATCCACTAGGGGGTGCTTGGCCAAAAACAAGACTAGTGGAGGGACGATGGGTGCATCCGTGACCTGTAACATGAAGTATTAGGGACGACACAAAACAGCAGGTTTCATGAACAAATGATGGGTCGGTATTTTTTTGTTGTCCTCTGCAAACCAACAACGTCAAGTGATCAAATTCGAGTCTTGGTGAATTTTGTCTTTCTTCCCCACAATTTAAGCTCACCATTCGAAAGGGAATAGGTTACTCAGTTGGTATTTTTTTCATAGGATTACGTTATTTCGCATGTAAATAACGTAAACACATCAACCGTGGAATAAATCCTAGGGGTCAACGCTAAATTCAATATCGACAATATGAGTACAATCCACTAGAATTTTCTGTGAATTTTGGTCATCAGCCATTTTGCTATGACGAATTATAGAATGTGATTACTGAAGTACATGTGAGTGGGATTTTTAAGGCCATAAAGTTGATAAGAAAGAGAAAAAAGTTTTAGATTCATGCACATGCGCTGAAATGTGAACCCCTCCCTTTAAATGCAATTTGAACGAGTTGGAATGCATAATAAATAGTTTTAAAAAGGTGATGTTATACGAGACGATTTGCAACATTGATTTTCAGCACACCGAATCCAATGAAAATTGTGCAGAAAATCGTCGTGTCAACTTCCTACGCGACAGTGTTGCGCTGAATCGACTAGTTTAACATCACCACCACCAAGTAGGAAAAGCACTTCCCGAAGAGTACATTGTACTCACATCATGTACTTTTGATTCAAAATGTTCAATGGAAATCGATAAAATTGCACCACCATATTGCACAGACTACTGTACATCTACACCTCATGATTGCTCAATAACGGCTACATGCGACCACAGACTCAATAGTGTATTCCAGTGAATGGATAAACAAAATGACTGCTGTGGCGAACTATAAAAAAGCTGAAATTTCGTGGCTATACTTCAAGTCTCTCGCTCTGGGAACGGAATCGGCTGAAAGCAATGAGCGACGGGCCACAGTAAAGGTAATATGAGACTTTGGCCAGAACCAAAAAGAGCCCAAGGAAAGCCTCTTGAATGTCGTGCCAAATTCTCCATCATTATAAACAGCAAGCTAACCTTGTAGTCTTGTAATGTTTTGAGGAAGGCCTCAGGTTCAAAGCGGGGGAGGAGCACCAGCTTCCTTCCAAGATGTAGACATCCACCCATCATTACCAACAGCGCGTATATGTGATAGAAAGGGAGGAGGTTGAGAACCACTGCTTTGTCGGGAAAGATGTCATCATTGAATATCAGAATCATTGCAGCTACAAGGTTGTGGTGTGTGATCATGACGCCTTTGGACAGACCGGTTGTTCCACTTGAGAAAGGTAAAGCCACCTAAATGAAGGAGATAGATGGGTGTCTGTTACCGTCATGGAACAAAGGCAACATCCCAGTTAGCTCAGTTGGTAGGACCCTATTGGTAAGGCACTTTGGCAGGACCCTGTTGGCAGGGCACTTTTGATAGGACACTGTTGCTATAGGACCCTGTTGGCAGGACACTTTTGGTAGGACACTGTTGCTATAGGGCCATGTTAGTATAGGACCCTGTTGGCAGGGCACTTTTGGTAGGATACTGTTGCTATAGGACCCTGTTGGCAGGGCACTTTGGTAGGACACTATTGCTAGGGCCCTATTGGTAGGACATTGTTGGTAGGACACAGTTGCGGATCTGTGGAGAGGTCCAGGAAGTACGGACCTCACTTAATCTCGTACTCAGGTCCTTCATGGTCAGGTGGGAGAGAGATCTAGTAAAGTTCGATTTGGAACATTTTGGTACAAAAAAGTGAGATTTGGGTACGAAATCTGGACTTTTAATTGTTTGACTAAATTATCAAAGGCATTCATACAAAAGATTTTCGTGTAGGTTGTTTATTGGTATATTTATGTATCCGTCATTGCCAGCAGTGCCCAATTCTGCAACCACCACCCCCCTACCCTGCACCCAATCTTGAACAGTTTAAAGGTGTATACTCCTTAAATTTCATTTCAATATTTTCAGCAATATGAATGCAATGGTGTACCAAACTTTATTTCACAAAAGGAGGCCCTATACTGATATTGAAAACCATGTGAGATTGTACATGAACAACTATAAAGAATCTTCGTTGATTGCTATTTGGACTCCTGTTATTCATGATTCTTGGATCTATTTCCTGGGGCATCAGCTTAATGGAATAGGAGGTCACGGTTTTGATGCCCGGGTCAACCACTTGAACCTGAGGATCTGAAAAGATCATGTTGCCTATGCGAGATAAAAAAAAGTTGTCTTGTTTGAGACAATCGGGTGAAGGTAAGCTGGTGGTCTTGTTTCATAAATCTCCCTTCCCTAACTAGGGGTACTGAAGGGGATAAAGGTTTATTCTCTAATGAAATAAAGAAGGCAAAAGAAAGCGATAATCCTACCAAGTCTTCCTTTGGATTGATGTCCATCTGTTCAGGAAAAGCTGTGCCATCGTCGGCTAAAAGATCTGACAGCGACTCGCAGCCTTGTGCGGCGCCCCCAATGACAAACACGGAACGAACTCCCTCGGAGGCAGCAGCATCTTTTGCAGCTTCTGCAAGCGGAGGAATGGTGACGAGATATTTAGCTCCAGACATTCGCAGCTGCCGCGCAAGTTCCTGGGCCGAGTATAAGGGATTCACAGTTGTACACACGCCACCAATGAAAGCAACGCCGTAGAAAACAATCGGGTATTCTATCATGTTTGGAAGGTAAATGGCAAGGACCTCGTTCTTCCTGAAGCCTCGCTTGACAAGCGCTGAACTGAGCCTGTGCGTGAGATCCTTAAGCTGTTCAAAACTGTAGGAACGGCCGGAAATGGCATCCACCTGGATATGGAAGAAAATACAATACGTTAAGAAGGCACTAAGTTTTTTTTTCGAGGTCTGAGGTGGGGGCAAACAAGAAAATGGCTTCAAAGGGATGAAGCGTCATCCAAAATATCAAAGAAGTCGGATGACTCGTTGATCATAAAAACAACTTCCAGCAGTCAAAAAGAAATGAAGTGTACCGGATCATAAAAATTTCCAGTTTCTTATTTGCACCACCAACTATGGTCTCAAGCAGAAGATGTTTTACTTACTCTCGCTCGAGGGCCGTATTCTTGAAGAATCACTCAGTATCATGCTGCGGAGCCATGTTATGGAACTTTTTGAACAACAATTAACGAGGCAGAAGAAAATGTAGCCTGCAAGTACAGCCGCCTCTCATCGTTCCTATTCGCAAGCTAAAGAAACATTTTTCGGCCAATTGCGTGACAACTGTCGTGACAACTATTACAAGACGCTGACGCCAGCGACCCTGGGGAGGAACGTTGCGTGACGACACTTAGAAGAGTATAAAGTCGATAAAGAACAGTTGCATATGACTAACATACTGGCGATGGTCGACACACGACATAAATTGCTTTTATTTTAAAAGCAAGGCTTAATTTCTAAACGAAGAAAAATCCAGTCTAAATATAAAAAGGAAATTGTTTTTCTGTAAATTTTGCCACAAATATTACGTAAATTTGCATATGCAAACCACGCAACGATGATAGCTTCTTCTTTGAATATTCCGGATCGATCCACAGTCACAACTGTAGAATTGAAATTCATGTGAAAAGAATTCGATTTCGTTTTGCGAAACACTGAAAATGGAGAATTCAATACGGCGCTGCGAAGCCTTTCGGTAGTCGACATTATATTCAGGCGCAGTGCATCGTTACGATATTAAGCCTAATATATAGGTTACAGATTCGACACACTGCTCAAATGTTTGTGAGGGCAATGGTTTTAAAATAGCTTAAGGAAGCTAGAGCAAATTATCTCGAATACCTTTAGTACTAGTCCGATAACATAAAGATGAAAAGTTGAAGAGATATGTCCGGGCCGGGCCGTATACTCGTAGCGGATAAGCTAAGCTAAATTATAGGTTAATTGCGTAGTGGTTCGTGCGTTAAATACAAATTGAAATATACTCACAATTGCGGTTTGTTCGCCGTATTTGTCAAAATGTTGATAAACAATCTGAGGCCAGGATACGTTGTCAGGAATAGGAATGTCTGGGTACTTGCTTTTAAGCGCCATTTTGCTAGTTGTAACTCAGTTCTGTATTGATCTACGCGAAGTGATCGTGTTGCGAAATATCACGAGGCCAACTGAAGGTCACGCTTTACACTGTGAGTCACGCAAGGGTACAAGGTGTGTAACAGTAAAACATGGCAGTAATTTTGAGAGAAACGTTAAGATATTAGTTCTGCAAGCAAAAGGTTCAAACATACAGTAGATGGATAGAGAAACAAATGTATCCGCAACACCTGCAAAAAGAGGGCCTTTGCCAGGGGGGGGGGGGGGGGGGAGATCCAAAATATACGGAACGGCGGAGGTGGTTAAATATCTTACTAACAAATTTGCCCGATATTTCGGTCCGCCGTTCCTTTCAAACCTTCCTTCCTTCCTTGAACCCTTCTCGAACATTTATTTCCCCCTCCCTGGTGGGGAAGGGGTAATCTTTTTTTCATGCTGCTTTTCATTCCCCCACTGAAATGCTCCAACTTAATGCTTCATTTTTTTCAACAAAATGTTCGGTATACCCCCCCCCCCCCCCCCCAGAAAGTCACTAAAATGCATCTTGAACCTGCTCATTTTAAATTTAAATTCAAATTAGCCTTAGCTTACCTTGAAAGAGGTAAAGGGCTAATTTGAATTCAAACATGAACGCCATTTGGGGGTAAGGTTTTTATCCATTGTTCAGCCGAGTTTCCCTTAGTCTATGGTTAAAACGGAGGCCAAGTGCAAATTAATTGATGTGAAAATAAGTTGTACACAATAGGCCATTTTACAGTTGTGTGTTAAGTGACCTGGCCTTGGATTGGAAGCGTTGAATGCGTTTTCGAAACGCTCGGTGTTCGCTTTACCGAAAACGCATCAAAAACTGTACGTTTACACTATAGCTTTCGCAGCTTTTTTCCCTGTCCACACCAAAACCTGAATACGCTGATATGCTCCTCTGAGCTGGCGACAAAATTTAAGTCGTACCAGCATTTACGCCACAGCGTTTTCGAAAGCTTCCATTTTCGCTGTTCACACTTTTTAACTGATGTCTCCACTCTGGAGAGCTTAATTGATCAGTTAGTTTCCCTCGCAGCCGTTCTGTCTCGTCACGCAACGCCCCTCCCCAGCGTTGCGTGACGAGACACAGAACGACCATTGATCAGTATGCATATATCAGTTATGCAAATGCGAGAAGAATGAATATAATGATTTGATTAACATGTATTTTCTTGTAGCACGACCAATCAGATAAGTGATCAAACCACAAGGATATGCGTTTGCTGTTTCTGGCTGGACGGTTCATTCATCGTGCATCTGACGCCTCCTTCCCCCCCCCCCCCCTCCCCCTCCCTCCCCCCAATTTCCCTTGTAAACTGGGAGGGGCTTGAAACTGCTTGGGAACGAGATTGTTATTATCTATGACAAAAGTGCTTATGTACATGTGAGTAGTGCTGTGGACACGCTGCGGACCTGTTTGTTTACGGAACACTCACTCACTCTTACATGGTGATTACTGATCTTCATGAGCTAAGCAACGCTTTTAACAGGCATTTCACTGATGTTGGCCCTAACTTAGCGGCTAACATAAATCCTCCTCGAGTCAATTTTCGTGATTTTGTAGAATCCTGTGACACATTCTCGTCCCCAGAGCCCCAACGTTTTGTTTTTTTTAAATTGTTGAACGAGTGGCTCTGGGTCCATCCAAAAATATCTTTTTTTTTCATTGGCTGTCGAAAACCTGATGCGCTATAAGGTGAAAAATGCTACGCTTCTGCGCATTTGTCTTTACTTCTTAATACTGAGCAGTACTGAGCAATAATAATACTGAGCAAGCGCAATGGTAATTTATCACACTGAGCGTGCGCTACCGGATGTCGTGAAATTCACGACATCCGGTAACGGCTGTTACCAGGGCCTAAGATCCAACCGCTGACCAAGAGATCGTAGGCTCTGGGAACGAGGATGCCTGTGACAGCACCTTTGAGCACCTACTCACCATTGATGGATTGCGCAAGCTTGTGAACGATATTCCTGTGGGCAAGGCTGATGGCCTCGATGGTATTCTAACTTGCCTCCTAAAGTTATCGTTTACACTTATTGCGCCTTCCCTGACACATATTTTCAATTTAGTTATTTCCACTGGAATTATTCCTAAAGACTGGAAGAGTGCTAGAGTAACTCCAATTTTCAAAGCTGACTCGAGGGTTGACCCGGCTAATTACAGGCCAATTTCTGTACTTTCTGTAATTGCCAAACTCTTTGAAAAAGCCATCTTAATCAGGTATATGCATATTTAAATGACAATAAGCTACTTTCGAAATTTCAGTCTGGCTTTAGACCTATGCCCCTCTACTCTTACAGCTCTTATTGATATCACAGATAATTGGTATATTGTAACATCGACGACGGTTTGACAAATGCCATTCTGTTTATTGGCTTAAAAAAGGCATTTGATACTATTGACCACGAGAT